>NC_092520.1:130115000-130415000 GCF_037038585.1 Patagioenas fasciata
AGAAACACAGCTGAATGTTTACAGCCTGATTATCTGGGTCTAATTCTCTCTCTTTCCTCCATGCTTTTATCTGTAATGTTAAACAGATATAGAAGTGCAGTAGTCACATGGAAACTCTTGGCTCTACAGAGGTCACAAAGAAAACAATCTGGTGATAGATGGTATAAGCCAAACAATTATGACTTTGCTTCAGTTATCTAGGTGAATATGTGCTGTTTCCACTGTCTGATACAGGATGAAACTACTGAGCAGAGCTGAGTGAAGTGTTATGGGTTTTGATTTGCAGGGATGAACATAAACCATTTTCTTTTTGGAAATAACGATGCATTTTTCAGTGCAGTCTTATGTTCATATTAAGTATACTTCAAGAGCTCAGTCCAAATCACTGCACTTCAAATTATCTGGAATGATGCATGGCAAACTTCTGAAATTCTGAGTTATTTTAAGAAAGAGTATGTCGTTTTAAGAGTAATGGAGAACATGTTAGGATAAAATACCTTTTTTTTTTTCCCATATCAGTTAGCCTTCAAGACAAGACAAAATGGAGAGGCAACAGGATTTGTAGAACAGTTGGAGGCTAATGTTTGCTCTTACTTAAAGGAGAAAAGAGCAAACTCTGTTCCAGACTGCTTCTTCAAGATTATTTTTGTGGGCAATTCAAGTGTTGGAAAAACTTCATTTTTAAGACGATTTTGTGAAGATCGTTTTTTCCCAGGCACAGCTACTACTGTAGGTAAGTTTAAGAAACATTATTACTATTATTATGTTTATTCCACAGTACTTAGCAGCTTCTACTGAGATCAGGTCTAGTGTTATAAAACAGAAACATACAGGTTTGGTAAAAGTCAATTATCCAAAAGCAGAGCAGGAGATGCAAAGTGAGTTCTCCTAAACTGGGAAGCAGATAATTGATGAAGAGGTTTCAGAGTAGGTTCCGTACTGAAATCGTGGCAGCACTGAAAGAAATCCAAAAAATCCTACTGATTTCAGTGAAGTGAAAATTTCCTTGCAGATCTCACTGTTCTGAAACTGATATCCTGTTCCCTGAACTGCACTGTACTAACCATCCCACCTCCACACCCAATCTCTATCCCTCTAAGTAATCAGATTGTCTTTTAGAGAGAAAGTAGAATATCTGAGTTATGTTTGAAGATTTAGCATTATATTAAGAACCAAAGAAATATGTCGGACCAATGTTTTCAAAGCAAAACATTTCAAAACCTATGTTGTACTTATGTTGCGTGAAGTTGTAAACCAAACTGTCAAAAGTCAGACACAAACAAGGTACAAAACCTCAAGTATAGGTTATTGAAACGCAGCTGAGTTACTGCCAACGTTCATTACATTTAGTCTGTATTTGGGCCTTACTTATTCTGTAGCATATATGAAATAAAATTTTTTCGCAATAAAAAGTATTGAAATTAATAGATATGTCTTGCATTTGTGACAGCCTAAGAATATTAGGTGAGCAGTTGCTGTCACATCTTTGACTTACAGGGTAGGTAAAGACACCTGAGTTTAAATTTCTACTGGTATGTTGAGTGTCTAAGTTCACATTAGAGTCAGGGAAGATCTGAGATATTAGCATAGGGATTTAAATTAATTTTGGCACTATATTTCACCTGGTCTTCAGCTGCTGCTTTAGAAGAGAGCAGGTCTGCTGGGCATCTTTCCAGATTGAAACAGATGTTTTGAATACCAAATGGCATCTCAGCACTAGGTGCCTAAGAGCAAACAGCTGAATTCTACCCCACCACCCTCTCCAAATCAATCCAGTCAGAGGAGCCTAGCGACCAATTAGTCTGACTCTTGGCACCTACTTCAGGGTAAGCTTCATAATTTCCTAGACTCCTAGTTCTTCATTGGCGAGATATTCATTAACTGTAATGGGAGCTTAGACATCTATATGCAATTGTCTACATTTAAGAATCTGGTGCTCTGTGCTATTCCTGTTGTCTTGTAAATGGCTGATGTGTGCAATTGCCTGAGTTTCCAGAAGAAAAGCACAGGATTGCATGAGACCTTTTAATCTTTTGGCTGGTCATCCAGTGTTCTTGCAAATGCAATAGCAAGAAACTATTTGTCATAGCTTGGATTTAGTCTTCACGTCAATGAGTTTCATAGGTGTGGACTATGGCTGGCAAGATACAGACAGTTCAAAAGTTAAGTGAACAACCTAGAGAAGACTGTTCTCTCATAGCTCAAATTTCTTCCCTTAGATTATAAGCAATGGATATATCCTCCATCCAGGTTTCTTAATTGTCCATTGATGCTTCTTCATTCATGCCAGCAACAAAAATCCCATTAATGTGGAAAATGGCTCCAAAGAAATTTTTGATGACCTGCTGAGGTCCCTTCCAACCTGAATTATTCTATTATTCTGTATCTAGGATACCATACAGTGTGATACAAGAAAATGCAGGTTGTCATTAGGAGGAGGCAGTGACTGATTAATATTAAAGATTCTAATTATCATTATTAATATGCACAAGGTAATTATATCATCACAGGTTAGGGAAACTTGGAGAGGATTCATTCAAAAAAATTAGATAAATTAATTTTTGTCTCACTTGCATTTAGCCACATAAAAATTAGGGGACTAACCTAACTGTAGTCAGCCCATCTTCTATATTCTGAAGAGAGGAGGAAGTTCTCCATATATTCAGTCCATCTATCTTCAGCATTTATCTTAGGTTCCACTGTCCCCTTAGTGTGGTGCCTTGTGTTTTTCCACTAACTGTAGAATGTGCCTATGTGGCATGCTCAGACTAAACACTGAAATTTCAGACAGCATGAGTTCCAGGCTGACTAGCTTCAACTACTGTGGACTGGCAAATGGACTCTTGACTCATATACACTGATTTGGAAAGTTACTTATCTTACAGCTTTTACAAAATTCATCTGCTCTGTTAACATTCAGTATTTTATTACTCAAAACTTCTGGCACATAAAAGCTCTTGTTGATCTGTGATAGTTAGAGAGTATGGACATTATTTTTAATGTAGTATCTAGTTACCTTTCTGCAATTGTTGCTATTTTCTGGATCAGGTTTTCAAAGGTCAAACTGAGCTTATAAAGACACAACCTACCTTGTATTTCTGTTACAGGTGTGGATTACAATGTGAAAACCATCACAGTAGATAATACCCAGGTAGCCCTGCAACTATGGGACACAGCTGGCCAGGAACGGTAAGACACATTTTTTTGTGGTTTAACCTTGGTAGTCAGCTAAACACCACACTTCACTCACTTCCCCATCCAGTGGGATGGGGGAAAGAATCAGAAGGGTGAAAGTGAGAAAACTAATTTGTTGCAATAAAGACAGTTTAATAATAATAATAATAATACCCCCCCCCCCCATCAAACAAACAAACACACACAACAATTAAGAGGAAAATAAACCCAAGAAAAACAAGTCATGCAAAAAAAAAACAGTTGCTTGCCACCAACTGATCTATGCCCATCCCTGAGCAACTGCAGCCTCAGCCAGCCTCTCTTCTCTCCACAGTTTTATTGCTTAGCACAATGTTGTATGGTGTGGAATATCCCTTTGGTCAGTTGGGATCAGCTGTTGCAAGTGTGTTCCCCTCCCAACTTCTTGTGCACCCCAGCCTACTCACTGGTCCAGGAAACAGAAGAGACCTTGACACTCTCTAAGCACCACTGGTGTGTAACCAACACTGTTTTCATCACAAGTCCAAAACATGGCCCTGTATGGCTAGTATGATGAAATTTAACTCTATCCCAGCTGAAACCAATATACATTCTAAGGTTTGCTTCCTTGTGTCATCTGTTTGAAGATTAGTAAGCATGGACGTAATCCTGCCTAATCCTGCCTCTCAGGAGAGGAACGAATTCCTAATAGAGCCAGTGAATTCACAATATAGATCCTTCCTTATTAGTGATTATGTGCTCATTTTGTGCTAAGAAGTGTTCATCAAAAAAACTGCCAATCTGTAGAAGAGATTATTAAAGCTGTTAAAAGTTTTGTACCGCACAGTTTCTTTAGGAGGAAGGCTTATTTTAAAAGGTATCTAGAATTATTTCGATAGCAAAAAATGCCTTAATAGTTTAAAAAAAAAAAAAAAAGTTGTGGTATTCTTTGCTTGTTTGTTTGTTTTCCACCAAAACAATACCATTGTAGTTGAAGATCTCACAAGTTTTTGTAAGTTTCCAGTGGTAATTTCCTTTCCAATGTCCTCACCTATTGTGTATTTTTCTGTTACTAAAAGCAAGGGTGATAATGATGATCTACATTTTCTACAGGAAACTTAGGAAAAAATTCCCAAACAGAATTCTAGCTAGCTTTTGTTAGAGCACTTTGTGAGGGAGAAATTTCTGCTCCAAACTTAAAATGAAAGAGGATGGGAAAAGGTAAGATATGCAGCTGATTATCCAGACTAACTCAAAATCAGTTAAAGAAAGCAGAGGGCACTTTTCCAAGAACTTTTGAATAATATTTTTTTGCAAATAATTTATTTGCTGTTGCAGTAATTTGTGGTGTTAATAGTGCCCTCTGTGAATCTTCTACTGAATATGAAAAGTGATCTGATGATTCAGGAAGAATGAGATTGTTTACTGCAATTCATAATAAGCCTCACCTTTCAAACAGGATCTGCAGTGAAGATCAGTATTACAGCTTCTCCCTTGTCTAGTTTGTGGAATTTTAGAATACCTATGTAAACCAAATTAACAGGGATTTAATGTTTATGATTAGCGGAAACTATATGGCAGCATTTTCCTTTGGGAGTGCAAGGTGGGATTATGATAAAACTTACATTGTCAGATTGCTACTTCTGTTGAAGAGAGTTATAAACAGGTTCTTTCTTGTAGGTACCGAAGTATTACCAAGCAATTTTTCAGAAAAGCGGATGGTGTCATTGTGATGTATGATATAACAGCAAAAGACACGTTCACAGCTGTTAAGCAGTGGCTGATAAGCATTGAGGTAACATGACATAACTTTATATCTAAACTGTGGTGTCATTATTCTCTACCTTCTTCTGGACAGGGAATGTTAGCAGAGCAAAGTGCAGAGAGCAACATGTGTATTATGTAGTCACAATTACATTTTTGTTAGTGATCTTGGTCTGCACAGTTACCAGTAAAGCTGTTTTTAGAATCTCTATGTCTATGAAAATAATCGCAGTTCCAGGGTTTTAAGGACTTAAAATGAGTGGTGGGGAAAGCCCAGCATGGAGTCCTCTGATTTCTTCTAAGGGTTATCTAGCTGATGACTCCCATTGTATCACCACTGGCACTGGGAAGTGCTTTGGATCAGTGATGATAGTGTGATGATTACTGAGCATCACTACCAGTTTGACAACTAAGTATGTAGTTCATGGGAAATTGACTGTCTTGTGAACATAAGCCATATACTCAAAGCTATAGTGCTGTAAAACTGTCTCGTGATAGACAACTCAGTTTCCTGGCGATCATCCTTTGAACCACATTAAAACAAAACCATAACCCATGCCACTGAGTGGCTTCAGTTAATTAAAAATTCTCTTTTTATTTCTTGGTATATCTCTGTAGCTCATAGGCAACATATTTAGAGTACAAGCAGCTGAATGTGCTTATGGCCAAAACAGAAAATAAAAATAAAACTGAGGCTGCTACCATAAAGGACTGAGTCACTAGAGAGAACAAAGTGTGACTTCCTATTTTCTCACTATTGCAGAGTATTGCTACTGAAAAAGTAGGGAACAAATTGGTAGGCGAAGATCATTTAGTCTGATTTTATTTAGCATGTGTTCTAGTATAATACACTGCTTTCTGCAATGGCAAATAGGTGGCTTTGCAAATTGGAAATAGGACTTAATCATGCAAATGTTTCCAACCAGGTATAGTTATTCCTCATCTGAGTAGCTCTATTGAAGTAATAGTAGCATGTATTTTGTAAGAACAGGTCCTTATTAAATATATGATCTAAACAAATCAGTGATTGTTATAATTCAGTATGGTAAAAGCTAGAGAGGAGTTCCAGCTTTTGATCCAGAAAAATCAAATATTGTGGCCAAAATCTTTTTCCAAGCTGTAATAGTTCATTCATCATTACTGACTAGTTTTGTTTGCTACAAACTATTGCTAAGTTGAAGACATACGGCTAAGTCCATTTGCTGCTGCAGTATTCAGCTTGCTTTATGAATGTACTCATTCTGATAATTCTAACCATTTTCAGAACTAATTTAGATTCATGCCTTTTCTATATGTTTTGAGGGGCTATTCTGTGTATCTCTCCACTACTTCATATAATTTATTTGTCATAATTGTACCCAGATGTTCTCATTATTTTCTTGTCCATGTAAGTAGAAAAGCAGTGCTATAAACACACAATGTCAGAGAATGTGTAGCATGGTAGTTTTCTCTTTTCCATTTTATAATAGAGTCTGATGAGATTCTGTGCTGTTATTAAAAAATGTCAAGTTAGTGTGGTCTCTAGCATTAAAAAACACCAAGTTAGTGCAATCTCTAACATTCTCTCTTTTTCATGCCTTTTATGCAACTTTAATTCCTGACATGTTTGTAGGTAAAGCAGCATGTACCTGACTCATGTGACGTCTTAAATGTCTCGTTGCAGTGTGACAATTGTTAGTTTTTATTATCTTGATCCGTGATTTTTTTAAATACAATGCCTCAGTTGATATTTATTCTTTGTTCTGCAGGAGACAAATGGGGAAAATGTACCTGTGCTCTTGTTGGGCAATAAAACTGATAATGAAAAGGAACGTGAGGTCCCTATGGGAATGGGAGAACATCTTGCTAAGGTACAAAACTTTGAAGGAACTTCTTAAAAAACTTGAAGGTGAAGGTTTTAAAATGGAGTCTGAATGTGTCAAAATTAATAGAAACACAGATTCATTTTAATCAGACAAGTTTTTTAAGGATTAGGAACCTCATCACACTCATCAGTTCAGGTCTCAGTGATGTAAGTGCTGATAATTATAGTATTTAAAAAACTGTCTAGATTTTAAAAAAGTGAGTGGTGAAAAATATGTATGAATTCACTCTCCTATCTCTACCTCACCTCTTTTCCTTTGTTCTCTCTTTCTGTTTTTTCCATCTCTGCTCTTTTTCTTTCTCTTTTTTCCCTCTTTTCTATGGATTCTTAACAGAGAGGTAATTTGAGGATCTTTTCTCCCTCCTACCTCCTGTAGAACCACAGAAGACCATCTGCTATTCCTATGATAGGAGTAGAAAACATGTTTACTTTTAGTAACTTTCCATCAAGGAGATAAAATAACTAGAGTTAACAGTCTGCATCTACCAGACCACTGGTGATCCATGGGCCGTAATTTAAGCATTAAGGGATTGCAAATAGCAGATACTTGTTTATATTCCTGTGTACTATGCCCATCAATTTTTTTTTTTAATCTCTCTAAGCAATGCGTATAGTTTGAACATCAATGCCTCCATAATATTCATTTATTTAGAAACAAGTAATTTCAATATTCCTGAGAAATTAACTGAGTTGGTAGGAATTTACCTAAAAAACCAACATGCTGGATTTCATGTATGTACTTTTTTCTCCTTTGAAAGTTGATTTACAGCTCTGCTTGCTGGTAACAGCAACAACAAAAAAAAGGTTTCAAAATTTGAAGTGCAGCTGAATTGTTCTTGGTATATAGGAAAGATTACTGCTAGGCACCTCTCTATAACTGAAAGAATTAGGGCCAGATCTCTTTTTATATTATTTTGATTATTCATACAGCCTTTTTCAAGCATACCTCTGTTTTCAGCTTTGTATCCATTATTTTGTTTTTATAGGGAAGCAATATCAGCCTTGAACTTCATCCGTCAAATGTTCTCCCTTTAGGAAATCTGGTTTGTTTTCTTGTATACATGGAAATGCAGATAGCTGTGAGACCCTAGAAGCTAGGACAGACTCCAGGGTGTAACAGTGAATCCTTCTGTGAAAAAACAAATGACACATACATGCTAAATGGACAGAGTAGGTGGCTTATATGTCATTCAGCTCTTTAAAAAATTGTACTAGTAAAACAAAGATGTATTATTCTAATATATAGGGGCATTCCAGCCCAGCTGTGTTTACTCTTACTTTGCTTCAGGCCCACATCTCACAAGTCAATGTAGTACAAATTCGGTCAGTAACCTGTGGGCTCCCATTATAACGCACATGTCACATAACAGCTTTGCAAATCAGGTAGCACAGTTCATTTTTTAGAGGAAGAATGACAGCCTGAAAGGAATTATTTTGATTTCATTTGGGAAGACTGGTAGTTGCAGTGTATGTGGGATACCCTAGGAAAGGAGAATTAGGATTTTGGAAGGCATCATAGGAAACAAGATGGTGATGAAGCTGATCTGTAGTTGGATGAATTAAAGAGTAAACATCATAGTGGTAAGGAGAATTTTGCAGTATAGACTTTGTAGGAAGAAATAGCAGACAAAAACCAAAATGTTCACATGCAGTTCAAGAATGACCTGATGGGAAACATAAAACTCTCTTGATAGAGCTACTGGGAATATAAAGAGAAAAGGAGAGAAAGGAAAAAAGAAAAAAAAAAAAGAAAAAGAATGAGAGGGAAGGGAAGGGAAGGGAAGGGAAGGGAAGGGAAGGGAAGGGAAGGGAAGGGAAGGGAAGGGAAGGGAAGGGAAGGGAAGGAAAGGAAAGGAAAGGAAAGGAAAGGAAAGGAAAGGAAAGGAAAGGAAAGGAAAGGAAAGGAAAGGAAAGGAAAGGAAAGGAAAGGAAAGGAAAGGAAAGGAAAGGAAAGGAAAGGAAAGGAAAGGAAAGGAAAGGAAAGGAAAGGAAAGGAAAGGAAAGGAAAGGAAAGGAAAGGAAAGGTACATTTGACTTTTTTTTTAGCAGAAGATCCAGAAGGAAAACTCCATTTAACAAATTTCTGTTTAGCTTAGCTTAATTCACTGATCAAGAATTCATATGAGCACAACACCACCACAGAGAGTATTCAGATCATGTTGGGACCACCCAGGAACAGCCAATATTCTGTTTGAGTGGATTAGTGTAACCACTGCAAACGATTTAAATAAAATGGCTTATGATATAGGTGCTGCTTGGGCATTCAAGTAGCATGATGTTATTTTGGCCCTTCACAGACTTCTTAAATGAACTTAAATGGGTCAATAAATCCTTCTCTATCTCTGTTCCTCAATTGTAAAATAATAATGCCTTTGTCTGCTTTGACTTTGAAGACTAGGTGTGCTTCATAGGATAAGGACTGTTACTATGTGTTCATACACTGCCACCTTTATCAATCTGTCAGTGCCATTTTTACACAAATACTGCTAATGAGGGGGCTATTCTTGTCAGAGTGATAGTACTTTACAGGACAGAAATTGCCCAGTTTCCTCTGATTATTGTTCATTTTCCTCCCTGTTCTTTAGATGCCTGCTGATTTGTATGTAACTTTCGAATATGAAGTAGTGGCCAGTGGTCTCCCAGCTTCAACAGCTAATTCCTGGATGGAGAGGAATAGCTTTTCCTAGCTTGTTAAATAAATGTATCTATCTTGCCTTCTGCTACTTTGTTCTCTTTGTGTAGGCTATTAAATAAACTTTCCTCCCTGATTCAAAGGAATGACACTTTGTATTTCCAGGCTGACTCCTCCTCCAGAGAAGGACTTGTTTGCCAGACTGACAGAAATAAGAAATTTATATCAACTGAGTATAAATTGTTATCTTTCACCAATAAGAATTTGCCCTACCCATGGAATTTGTTAAAAAATTCATTCAGATTCATGCCAGCATAAATTATGTCATCACTGAGAGTTCTCCTCTAGTGAAATTCTGTTGTATGTGGAAAGATGTAGGAGTAGTATCACTCCCTGCTTGACTGATATAAAGTAGCTAGATACTGACCACAGTAGGTTTCCAACTAGAGTTCTGATCAGCTGAGCAGAAGAAAGGAGGGTAAATTTTATTTCAAACTTCTGTTTGTGTAGCTAGCAAGAAATTTGAGTCAGTCAGACTTTATCTTTTTCTAAGTAAAGCAAGAGAATCATAGTGTTACATCATTATAAATATACAGAACCCTGTAGGAAATTATTACCTTGCAAATATAATAGGCCCAGGCAAGGATCTCTCAGCAAAACATATTTTATTAATGATTTTGCAAGACCAGGTGTTCTACCTAAAGGTAGGCACACAGGATAGGGCAAAAAGCCCCTGCTTATATTCCCCTCCAATCCTAGCTGCAAATTCCCTCCTCTGTTCCCCATTGGTTGGGTACTGCAGAGTTTACCGCCTACCTGATGCCTGCCTCAGTTTACGTGATTCATTAATCTAATTCTAACAACACCCTTCCCCTTATTGATTCATTTAGAATATGAATTCCTGGCTCTTTGGCTACCCTTCCCCCTAGATTAACTTCTTAAATACAGTAATCAGTTTGCATTCAGGGATTAGTTTGAAGAGACTTTGTTTTACATTAAGGATTCATAGTCTGATGTCTCTCAGTCCTTCTCTCTCAGCTGGGGTCAGGTGCCAGATCAGTTGTAAAAACAACGTTACTCCTTCAATGGTTCCTTACAACACTGTTAAAAAAAATCAATAAAATATCCATCCAACACTAACATTGCCTGATTTCTTCCCTTCTCTGCTTTTCTGTGCTTATCTGGCCACCCAGAAGTCAGTACAAGTGGTTTAATCCTGATGATCATTAGAAAAAACCATAGAACCATTGACAGCATATTCAAAACTGACATTTGATAACACTGAAGCATTTTTAGAGCTACTAAAATAAACTACCATATTTATGAAACTTCTTTTCCCCACTTTTTGTCTTTGAACTTTCATGAATATGATAAAAACTTCAAAAAACTGTACAATTTTGGAAGCATAGTATATTAAAAAAAAAACAACAAAAACCCCACAATACTACCAAACAACAACAACAAAACACTACCACCAACAGAAACGAAAACTGAAATACTTGGTCATTTTAAAGGGAACTTTTGTAAACTGAATTGTGTTTTATGAAGGGTTGTTAAATAAGTACAAGTGTAGTAACCACAATTAATAGCATGCAAATGAAAATATGCAGACATGTGATTGTCATTTCCTAAGATACTGACTTATTTGTTTGAATTTTTGAGCTACTCTTATAAATAGCAATAAGACACATAGAAAAGTAGAAAGTGAATAGCAAGTTGTAATTTGGATGGGTAAAAGGACATATAGTAATACCATAGAGGCAATGTAGGTAAGCTTCAATGTAATATCTTGTCAAAGTAGTCAGATGTGGAGAGGATAATCTGTCATTCCCTCTCAAACTCCTCTTGCCATCACAACTGCCAGGTCAGGCTTTTGTGCAGATGATCTCACATTTATCATGATAAGACTTCAGCTGAAGTGCTAAGAACATCCCCAGGGCGTGACCATTTATTTATCCAAACTGCAAAGCTCCCAGGGCCACAAAACCAAATATTCAGACTGACTGTAAAAGTAGGTTCAAAAAAATTTCAGAAGTACAAAAAATGAAATAGAATTAATTTATTGTTATTTTTTGCTGGGGTTTCTAACTGGTCATTTTCTGGAAAAGGTTGGTCTCATCATCACGAGGAAAGTTCACAAGACTTCAGTACCTTACAAGGCATTATTTACATTTGAGCCTTTGAGAGATCAAGCTCTTAAAGCAAAAGCCACTGTATAGATTAAGTATCTGCTGAGAAATGCATATAGTTGTTGCTTAGAGGCACACTTGCACTTACTTTCTTTTGTTACTCTTTAGTGTTGGCTCTATAATTAAATCCTAATTTTTCCTAAGATGATCTATTTCTGTTCTTTATTTGCACATTTCAATATATCTGTTCTGCTTTTTTAAACCTGGAGTGAGATACTGTGCAAAATCAATTGAAATGGTCTTTCTGTTTGATTCTAGGATTACAATTTAATTTTCTATGAATGCAGTGCATATTCTGGGTACAATACCAAGAAATCTGTGCTTCACCTAGCTAGGTAAGAAGAAAACACAATCTATGAGTTCTCTACAAGCCTGACTTCCCTGTCACTGGTTATAGAGTAAATTCTGTTTAATCAGTTTGATAGGAACTTAAGGTGATGAAATATTTGTTCCTTTTAAAGCGATCTGAAGCCTGTTGCTCCAACTGAGCAGGTACTCTGGTTCATAAAGAGTCCTGTGAAAACTAATGGAGCTCTGTATAGACCCAGAAACCCCTGAATTGTTGCTAGGGCAGCTGAGGGCCTAGGATGCCATGATAGTTCTTGCAGGAATTTCTTGAAGGATGGGAGAAATATGCTTGGAAATGGATGCTACTGAGTCCTTGAAGTAAGACATTGGATGTGCTGCTTTCTTTCCTCTGCTCATTACAGCTCAAATTCGGCTGTCAGCTTGGGGACTAGGAAAAGAGAGAGGTGGATTTTTGAAGCTTTATAAAGGCTAGGGGTAAAAACACAGGTAAATCTGTCCCCTCTGAGCTGCTTACAGAGGTGAAAACTCTGGTAATAAATTAGCAGATCTTTAATATTTTTGCTGGAGTTAGTGAAATTTTGTGAATGTGTCAAGTAATTGATATATGTCTAGGTAGCCAGATGTGGTTTTGTTTTGCTCCAGCCTCAAAAATAACAAATGAAAGTCACAGTTTTGAGTCTCTGTAATGTGCAATAAATTCTAACAGTCAGCACCAACTACATTTCTCTAACTAAATGAATGAAGACGGCTTTGTGATGGAGCCATAATAGCTCTTTGTTTCTTTGTTAGTTCACAAAATTGTGTCATTTTCTGTTAATCTCTGGACAATTTAATAGGCTTGAGTAAATGATTTTTTTTGTTTTGATGTCTTATGGGCATCATTGACTTTTTTTCTCAAAAGTATTGTTTCTTTCCCCCAGGATTTTAAAGGAACACGAAGATAAAGTGAAAGAGAAAACCATTGAACTTCAATCTGATATGAATAAAAAGTCCTGCTGTATCAGGCCATAACATACTGGGGCATGTTTAGACAGATCATACATTTATACAACACTACATGGCACCATCAGATTTGCTTGATCTTCCAAATATTCTGCTGTGTTCTGAGTGTAGGTGTAAGTGAATCTTAAAATCCTCTGATCTTCACTTTTACAAATATTGTCTTCAGTTAGTTGACAATGTACTTGGGACAGTAGCAGTCTTTTATTCTTTTTGACATCTAACACCACTGAATCCTACTTCGTGATCAGGATTGTAGAAGTAGCCACATTGTTGATAATAAGAAAAAATTTTGTAGGAAGAAAGATACTTGGAATGTGAAGTAAAATCTTACTGGTGATGACCTGTCTTCTGAATAGTCCTGTTTATTTCAGTGCTCTTTAGATCCTGATTTTGGCTGACCTTTGTTACAGGTTTTAAAAATTGAAATAGGTTGGTTGTTTAAAGGCAGCATATCAACAATTGCAAAGTAAAAGGTGATATTTTAAAGCCTAGTGAAAAATATACATGGACAAAGGATTTCAAGAACTATCGAGATTTTCATAAGTGGTACTAACTCGTTTATACTACACATCGTTGCATATAGGTCTCTGATAAGAAACCCTGCCTTCCACTTGCATGTCATGAATTAGGTACGTTTAGATAGGTCACTGAGATACCATACAGGCTTGCCTGAGCTGTTGCTGAATAAGCTGGCATGTTTCTATGGTGACTTGGTGCTATGCAAAGATCTAACTTAGTTTCCAGAAACAGAAAAGTCATGGTAGTGCAGTTCTTTACCCTGGCTAGTTAGCATTGTACTCAGAGAAAATCAACCAGTGTTCTTCTCCGTATTTTACATGGCTGAATTGTGTTGCAGAGCTTGCTCTGAACCTGTATTTGGCTATAGTGTCCTATAGAAGTCCCAAAGCAAACTGTGGCCAACTTAAACATTCAAATAACTTCACTGTCAGGACTGCTGGTTGAAAACACATACCTATATAGGAAACTCATTTCACTGGTGTAGCTGGTTGTAGGACAAAGAAAATAGTCAATCGTCTTTTCAGGAAGGTTTTTAGAAACTCTCCATGGCCTGATAGCACTGAGATACAGTGTTTGAAAAATCAAACCCATAGGGACATGTTTTAGAAAATCATGGCCCACCCTGGCTCTTAAGAAGCCCAAGTGTTCATGATTACTTTTAGAAGCCTGGGTAGAATGTAAATGGAAATAAGAAATTTGAAAGTAGGTCAGCCGACCAGCACATTATCAACAATTATTCCTGTTGTTCTTTGTCTTCACTACGTCCAGCTATAGTAGTAAGCATTCAAGAACGATTACTGATGATGATCTTGTTGGGAAAGTGGAACATGTGGCATAATTTATTTCATTATAAATCAAGCAAAAGTGTAGATTTTATTATGTGAGACTACTACAGACTGTATGTTTTCAATCCATTTTCTAAATGTTTAAGAAAGTTGTTTTGCATTTGAATAATGAAACAATTTGAAGATGAAGGTTAAGCAGTAGCTCAATAAATAACTCTATTTTGGGATAAAAACTTCATCAGTAATTAATTGTGCTCTTCGGATTTTGGTCTTATCAACTTTCTCCTACAACAATTCCTGTGTCCATACCAGCACTCAGATGCCCTTTCTTATGAGTTGGGATCCAAATATGAGCCCTTTCCCTATCAAGCAGAATAACCAGGATTTTTGTTCTACCAGAAATGATGGATGGACCAAATAGCCCAGGATGAGCTGATGCTTAGCAGGTTTTCTCTTGTTGATTCCTGGGAGTCTGCTTGTCCAAAATCAAAAAACCTTTCCTTGCTTCCAATGAGGTGCTTAAGAACACCTAAAACCCAAAAGGAACAGAATGAGCATCCATTAATGAAAATCAGTAGGCTTTCTGTTCACTTCCCAGGATTGCTTCTTGAAGTCCATTACTGGTTGTGGAAGGATGTATCACCTTATCGACTGTTACATGTTATCCACCATGGAAATCTTCACAGAACTGAATCACCTATGTTTAGTTCTGGCTGTAGTTGAACTAATGAAAACCCTTAATTTAAACCTCAACAAAACCAACTGTTTATCTCAATTTCAATTAAGGAAGAAGTATCATCAGTTTAAATATTAGCTTTGCTAACTAACAACTTTGAATTATCTGTTCCCCTGCAGTAGGGTGTTTCCTACCCCATCAATATCAGAACTGGTAATACTTCTACCAACCCCTGTCAGCCTCAGGAAGACAGTTTGAAGGCTTAATTTCAGCTTTACTACCACTTAATCTAGCACCACAAAACTTTAAATTCAGATCCTCAGTTTTTCGCTCCCTGAAGTTCATCTTGATTTTGGAGGAAAGTGACATGTGAGGTGGATCTTCTTTATGTGAATTCCACAGCAGCATTTTTATTTGGATATCTTTTGGTAGGCACTGAGACCCTGACAGCAGGATATACAAAACTTGAAGGCAGACAATACTGTGCAGTACCTTACAGACAGTCATCCTGAATTACTGGAATGACCTTTACCAAAATAGAATGAGAAATCAGAATGTTTTTGTACAAGAAAAGATATTTACAATGTGTTAGCCAAAGTGCCTGAAAGATTAAATAAGCCAATTGTAAGATAACTTTGAGTGTGTGGACAGCTGACATAAGCCATTTAAAACAGGAATTAAATGCATGTACAACAGATACTAACTATAAATGTAAGTGCCTTGCCAAAATAAAGGGTCTCTTGGTCCACCCGCACTGAGAGTTGGTGCCTTTAATCCCTCACAATACTAAGGAACAGCTGAATCCTGGGACAAAAGGCTTCTATTGTTCTTTTAGCTACTAGAACCAAATCTAGTGTTGTCTAAGACCCAGTAGGTGTCTCTCATCTCAGACTGATAGCTGTGGCTGTTGCCGTTCCTTTTTGCAAGCCCATGCTGTTTGCGGGTATGTGAAGACACTGCTCTCTGTGTTGTCTGTGTGGCTGATGATGTTAGTGTTTTGTGTGCATCTGCATCTTTGCAATATGTACTCAACTTGTTTTTTGGCTGGACTTGCAAAAGGAAACAACAGCAACCACAGCTATCATCCCTCTGTGACATACTGTGTTGGACCCTGGGTTTTCACGTTTTATCCTGTGCCATCTTTATCTCATATGTTATGAGATTTGTGTTCTTTTGCTCTGAGCATGCATGATACAGATCTTTTGCAAATCTTTTGCCACTGTATCTGGCTTAATTCCACAGGCGCTTCCACAGGGACCCATCTTAGGGCCAGTACTCTTCAATGTCTTCACAAATGACTTGGACACAACACTTGAGGGAATAGTTAGTAAGTTTTCCCATAACACAAAATTGGTCAGAGAGGCCCTGTAGGGGACCTGTAGAGGGACCAAGACAAATTGCAAAACTGAGGTGACCTTATTCAGGCAAGTGCTGGATTTTGCACACGGGACACAACAGCCCTGGCTATACATACAGACTGGGGAATGAGATGCTGGAGAGCAGCTCTCTGGAGAGGGATCTGGGGGTTCTGATCAACGACAAGTATTCTAAATGACCACATTGCAAAGTGAACATTATCAGCTTTGGAAAATCACAGTCTGCCTATTTGTGGGATTCAGTCCTCATGCAGCACTGAACTTAAATCTTGCCTTGCAAATCAAATATATGGATCAGGCATGTGAATATTGCTGTGTTTATGTAGCTGTTTTTAAAGCTCAGGTGCCATCTTTTTCAGAGGTGGTAGTAGAGGGTGGGTTTGCAACTCACCATCCCTGCCCCTCATTACTCCTCCGTTTTATGTTTTACAAGTCATTAGAACTCTGCAATAAACCAGTTTAAATTATTGTCTTGGCAGCTTGACAGAATCTGAAGACAAAAAAAAAAAGATGACAGAGTTTTCTACTGCATTAGTGAACTGAAGTACTCTAGCAAAATCTGACAAATAACAGAGCTAGTGGGAGGATATGGATGGAAAAACACAGCTAAGATTGCCGTTGTGAGAAAATACATCTAGATAAGTGGGCAGTCCACTTTCAGAAGCAGCAAGGTGTTTAATTGTCTCATCTGTTTCTAATTTCATCTTTAAATACAAAGAAGTGGAACTGAATGTGAACTAATTTACTATGCTTCTCAGGTGACTTTGGGAACCAATGCTGAGCATGGTATTGCTGCAGCTAAACACCAGTTTGGATACCCCTGCTAGGGGCTGAAAAGTCTCAAAACTACCATTGCATGACTCAGAAATATAGCACTCAGCTGCAAAACTCAATGTGAGCCCTGTGAGCGCACTGTTCTGTTTCTGCGTGGCCTTGCTCCCTGTCGTTACAGGTGCAAATGACTGAGGTACATTGTACTGCACTACAAGACAGTTTTGATCAAGGTCCTTTGAATCTAGACTGTTAAGGCTCATCAGTTGTCATAGCAACACTTATCATATGGATTCATATTATGAAACTGTAATAAAGCTGTTGCTCATCCCTTTGAAATAAGGGATAAATTTCTAATGCAGCTTCTCATGACAGCACTTCTTTAAGTATTATTCTAACAGAGAAACTGATTTGCATTAAATGATATGTCTGTCAGCAGAGAAAGAGAAAGGAAATCAGGGTGAAACTTTCTACATGTCTGCTGTAGACATTTTAATTTGTAACCACACTGTAAAGCTGCCTTCTGCACTGAAACACAATGTTGTAATTAAAAGCCCCAGAGGATGTTGTGCAAGGAATTACTGAACTCAGGATGTCTGGAGCTCTTGCTTTCGTTGTGTCCATGCCCCATGTAGGGTATGCTGTATGGAAGTCGAGTGCTACTCACATCAAGGCAAATTGAGAACATATACATGGATGATTAAATAGTGGAAATTGTATTTAATATTTGTTCCTCATTTACATGATTCTTAGGATTGTGTAGAACAAAAGTTAAATAGCTTTTTGTTACTGCTGTGAAGACAATGTAGCTGTGCAACTGTAGTAGACTTCTATAGGGTGTCATTGATCAAGAAAGTGGAGTCATACAAAATTGGCCTTACAGACATCTATCAAATGGTTAAAGATTGTTTGCTGGTAAGTCTCAAAATATGCTAAATAAGCAAGGCATGCTCTCCTGTGAAGGGGAATGTGTTTTATCAGATCTGTTGATAGTTTATAAACACTCAGTTCTCTGAAATTTTCAGGACAGTTTTACACAAAGCCACAGTAATTTGACATAGCTTTGGGGAAAGTTCTGTTTGGAGCACGAAGTTGGACTAGAAACCTCCAAGTTTTCCTTAAAACCAGCATTTCTCTGGCGTAGATGGAAAAAAAAAAACAAAAACAACAGATAATCTTTCAGTCAAGCAAACTGTTCTGCATGTCTGCTTTGTGTACCAACATTAAAGCCTGACAGTCTAAGACCACCAAAACACCCACAACATAGCATCCAAGGGTGATGTGAAACCACTGTATGGTGCAAGACATTTGCAAGGAAGCAAATGTCAGTCCTGTCTTCCAGAAGGGCAAGAAGGAAGATCTAGACAACTACAGAGTGGTAAGCCTTACCACAGTCCCTGGGAAAGCAGCAGACCAAATTATCCCGGAAACCGTTTCCAGTCACATGAAGGACAAGATAGTAATCAGGAGTAGTCCACATGGAATTACAAAGGGGAATTTGTGCTTAATAACCTGGTAGTTTCTACAATGAGATGGCTAGCTTGGTAGATGAGTGGAGAGTCATGGATGTTGTTTACCTCAACTTTAGTAAGGCTTTTGAAGCTGTCTCACATAACATTCTCATTGAAAAGATATCGAAGTACAGGTTAGATAATTGGACAGGGAAGTGCTTTAGAAACTGACTGAATGACTGGGCCCAGAGGGTCTAAGGATGGTCAAACACTGGAATGTTTTCCCAGAGATGCTGTGGAGTGTCCATCCTTGGAGATATTCAAAACCTAACTGTAAATGATCCTGGGCAACCTGCTCCAGCTTGTCCTGCTTCAGCAATGGAGTTGGACAAGATATTCTCAAGACACTGGTAGATCCAAGTGTTATTTCCTGCTTCCTCAAATTCTGACTCTCTGTAATGTTCAAAGCCCCATGGGATTAGCAGGATCTCCAGGCTGACTAGATTTATCCTCACTACCACAGGCAATTAGATGAGTGCAGACCATAATAAAAAGAACACAACACACAGGCAAATAAGAGATGAGGACAGCTTAGAATGAAAGTTTGATTTAGGTTTGGTTTATTTATAAGTAGACTCCCTTTTTCTATGTATCACTGAAGTACGAACTAGAAACATCTTGAGATGAAGGAAAAGAAACAGCATATATCAGTACTGTTGAAAGAAAAGGACGGGAAGAACATAACACAGTGCCAATGTTCTGGCAAGCAGAAGTGGATTTTGCATTTGAACCCATGAATTTTAGGTTGGAAAGGTCTAGGTATTTGTCCAGATTGAGACCAGGTGTCCCTCTGCTTAACAGATCTCCTGCTTACCGGTATCATTTACCAATAGAACTCAAATGTCTCCATTACATTTGTTGGTGGGAAGTGTCAGACCAATATTTTTTTAAGTTCTTTCCTCGGTCATCTCTGCATCTTTACTGGTAAAGGGTACTTTCAGTTTTTGAATTCTGCCGCTTCCATATCCTCAATTCATAGCTTAAAACTGATTGTCATCAGATGTTTTGATGTTGTTGACTTTCTGTACTAATGCTTTCCATCACATGCTGCTGTTTCAGATTCACACAACATTTGTGTTGCTCACCTGCCTACACATGCCATAGGAAAGAAAGCAAAATAGTGAGCTATTTTTTTCTGAGATGCTTTGTCAGTGGTGATAATAGCAATTACAGGATAATCAGACAATTATGTAAGTAAATACTTTTTGCTTTAATTTGGTCTCTTTAGCTAATGACATTGATTTGCCATGCCAATAAATGTGAAAAATATGCCACTACTGCTAACTGATAAGTATTAAAAGTTCCTGTTTATAATTAGTTATATATGCCTTTTGGACTGCCCTTTCATACTTCTGCACCAAAATGGTAGGACATGTATGGTTTATGATAAGATTCTGTTGTGACCTTAAGGGTCCATTTCTGATTCTATGGCTGTGTTGTACTGGAAATACAAATGGTTCATTTGAGTAAATGGAAATGGCTAGACATGAAAGCACAGGACTGAACTGCAAAAGAGGATGCTCTGTTTTCTGCATCATGATTCAGGGGTCAGGTCAGGCTTGATTTTGCTAACTACTCTACCTCTAAAAGGCTGTGTTTGATGATTCAGTAGAATGGCTTGGACTGTAGCCCAAACCTGTGTGTTCTGTGATGAAGTCAGACTGATTTTTGGTTGTAATTGTCATCTCAGAGCTAACACAGTTCCTTTCTGTTTCACAATCACACTGTAGTTCTCTCCAAGCTTTCTCGAAAAAAATGCTATCATCCTGTTGTTTCCATCGTCAGTTATCTCCAATGTTGGTTTCCACTGAAAAATGAGAAAAATATCATACTAGAAAAAGCTAAAGGGAAGGGAGTCAGGGAAATTGCTTCAGTACCCACAGAGACTGGAAAGACAGGTGAAGAGAACAACAGAGATTTTAACAATTCTGAGATCAGAAAAAAACTTTCCCTTCCCCTTCAGCAATATCTGGACCCTGGAATAAGTTATTGTCTAAAGGGCAGGTGCTCTGCTTTAGCAGTCACCTGTGAGCAGTAATCTGCCTCTTTCTCCATCTCAGCAGTGTGTAGCACATGTCTTTTTTACCTTTTTTGTGCCTATCCACAGATTTTCAGGGAACAGTCTAGTTCCTTGTAGACATACTATTGCCCAGGCTCACCTTAGTCAACATATTATGCAGAAATACCAATATTCTGTGGAATGTCTACCTGATGATTCACTACTTTTTTACTCTAAAACAACACATGAAAAATGAATTTAAAGTAATATGAGTTTTTTTCTTTTACAATAAGGCTATTATAAAACAAACGTTATACCAGTTCTGAAACATCAGGGTTGTTTCTTTAGTTGGTTTTAAAAAAGATTCATAAGTGCTGTAAATTCACACATAATTTTTAGGAAGTTGTGATACCATCTAAAAGATGTGTCTTCCTCTCACCTGCCTGGGTGCTTTGGGGATTAACATCTGAGATGATCTCTGAGAAACATTGAAAGGAAATATTTTAAAGAGCACTAAAACCCTCACATTTTTCCAGTTGGAACTAGTCTGTGAATACTTAAAGCCTATTGAAAAATAAATCACCTGTCTTTGTTCTGTGTTCAAACTAGGCAAGTACACACACACTGGCACAAGTTTATACCTCATATGCCAACCTGAAAATTACTCTTAAAATGTGTCCTTCATGCCACCAACACAACATGGTAAGAGAACCTGATGTTCTCCTTGATTAGCAACCCTTGGAGTTACATTCTTTGCAAAACCCTTAGATACATTTCTTAAGCAGTCTAACAGCAGAAAAATATAGAAAGAAAAAAGGTAGGGGAGGGATTACAGGTGGATAGGTGATGTAATTCATATAAAAGGCTAGGATGCAATCAAGGGTTGTATAGGCAGGAGAGGAGCTATCATGATGGGACTAAGATGCGAAATAATCAAATCTTACAATATCTAATGGGGAGTTACAGTTAAAACAGAGACAGGGTCCTCTCAGGGGAAAATAGTAAAAGAACAAGAGCCAGCAGTCTCAAGTTATAACAAGAGAATCTCCAGTTGAGCATCTCTTTGTGAGATTAGCACAGCATTGGAACAGCTGCCCAGAGAGCCTGGGGAATCTCTGTTCTCAAAAATGTTCAGGATTTGTCTGGACAAGGCCCCGAGCAACATGAGTTGGCTCTGAAGTTAGCCCTAATCTGAGTGGGTGGTTAGACCAAAGACTTCCAGAAGTCTTTTCCATCACAAATTATTCTAAGATTCTATTAGGTTGTACAGCAAAAGAACTCCGGCTGCTCTGTTTTGCTGTCCCCTTTGAATTTTGAATGCCTTTTCCCCCCGCCCCCAATCTTCTTCATATTTAGCAGGATTCATTTAACGTGGCTAAAGTAATCTATTCTTATTCATCTAAGAAAGGAGTTCTGGTTCCCTGACTCCACCTGAATGAGGGAAGGGACAGACTGATAAGAAGTAGGTCATTCTGGTACATTCCTGCTCCGCCACCCTCCCCATTTCTCTTTTGCTTCTCCTGCCTGCAAAAGAAAAGCATGGTCACCAATGAAAACAGTCTTCTGAAAGCTAATTTCCCATTTCTGTAACACTCATGAGGCTTTGTAATTTGAAAATAAATACAATACTGTATTGCTTTGTCTATTATACCACTAACACTGGAACATGTTTTTGTTAAGTCTTTCTTTCTCATTTGCAGGTTTTTTTTAAATAAAAAAAGCCTTGTGGTGTCTCCTGATCACAGACAACATTACATCTACCAGTCTGCACGGTACTTCAAGTTGCTGATTATACAGTACAGATTGTCCTTTTTTACACTAAATTCAACCCATATGATTTGGTCCACTTACAATGTTATTGACAAGATTCTGAAATGACAGTAGATAGATAGATAGATAGATAGATAGATAGATAGATAGATAGATATGTATTTTTTATGTAAGTAGTATATGTGGAATGTATTTTATGGGTAAAGGAGAGTGACTGTTGGATTATCTTGTTATGATGGTGATTTATTCATTATAGACATAGAATAGCATGTATACTTTATAAAATTACCTTCTGAGTGAAGAAAGTTTCTCTTGATTATTTACAATCAAATCTGTATGTGGTAAATTAATTTATGAATAAATATTAAAGACAAATCCTGTAAGAAATTATCTCTGAGAAGGTTCTTCAAATTAGCTCTATAGCAAAAACGTGCTGTCTTGGGTAATGCTTTTGTCTATATTCTAGACTGTTTCAACCCCTACTAAAAGTCTAAGAGAGTGCAAAATGGCTCTAAAACTCCTAATTCAGCACATATGAAGGTCCCCAGAACAAGTCCTGCAAAAGCCAAACCAAAACTGTGAAACTTTAATAACATCTGGCAAGGGCTAGTTGGTGCTGGAAGTAAGAAATGTATGTGAGAATAGTCATACTATACTGTTCTGCATAGAATCTTGGGAACAGAGGGGGCCCTCTCTTAACATTAGGGACTACCTCCCTAATCCTGCAGGAGTATGAATTACACACTACGCGTCTTAGAGGCATGCTCAGTATCTAGCTTTTTTGGGTGCTCCTTTGTGTTTCAAGTGATAGGACAATTCCTGAGAAGAGTTTTAATACTATTACCTTAAGATTAGAGTCAAAGCAGAAGCAACCTGCTTTTTCTTTCTCTAGTGCTCTATTTGTTATTCATCAGGGACAGTCTTTTGTGTGATTTCTGCATTTCAGTTTGTATCTCGTTCTCTGTCCTCAGCTCATGATCTTCTTTTCTTGTCAGCGAGAGGGAAAAGAAAAACTTTAAACATATGTCTATTTCAGACATCAACAGTCATTTTGTCATTAGTAATTTAATGCTACGCTTTGAATATTAGTGGCTTGGATTCAACCTGGAGTCCATGATAGACCTTCTTATTCAAGCCTTGAGAGGATTAGGCTCAGACTCTGTGGTGGTTACCCAGAGTTGTTGGATTGCTGAGGAAAGTTTATCAGCCAATTGCACCTGGTCTGCAAGCTCTTTGCATATATGTTTCACTAATGCTTACCTAACAGATCCTACGTACACTCAACTCATTGATGCTTTCAAAACCTTAGTGGTAGGTAATACCTATAATGGCCTTAGAAGCCTATATTTTCTTTTTGATTACTGCCATTTGAAGATACTCAGCACTGTAGTAGATACTCTCCGTTCTTTATGTGAAGAAATGTGTGATATGCTTTTGATGTGAAGAAAAGCACAAGCCATTTCCCAGGGCTGGAAGTGACTGAAGTCTGATCATGATCCCAGAACTGTGCCATTAGTGATATCGGGAACAGCTTAGTCCTGCAACACTGAAGTGAAGGGGCACGTGTGAGAAGGCAAGGTGGCCACTGTTGAAGAGAGACCTACATTTCACTGTCTTTAGGTGAAAGATGAAGCAGAAACAGCAGTACACAGCAGTGCTTAAAGTACCTCTCAAATTTGTTAATAAGCTGTTCTGATCAAGTTTTCTTAGCTGCTTCTTGTCTAATGCTGTCAGACAAAAAGGACAGTTTTCAGTAAAGGCAGGCAGACCCTTGTGAATTATCTTTGTATGTGTGTGATTTGTCTTTTTTTCTTTTTTTTTTTTAAAACAAAGTGTTCCCCTCCTTCTTTGTTATTATTTTAATATTACAGATTCATGCAGTAGGCAAGAGAAGTGGATGGTCTGAAGTGCTGTTGAAGTATAAGTTAGACAAACAAAGTAAGGGTCTTTCCTCTTTCAGTTACAGTTGCCTCAGGAACTACTGGCAAAGGAGAAGATGAAAACATTGTTTGAGTACCTTTATATAAATGAAGATGACTGAGAAAAAATCTAGTAGAATTCCTTACCTTAAAGTCCTAGAATCATGGAAGTGTTAGTAGAAAGGGACTTCTAGTATTTTTTCTAGTCCAATCCGTTACTGACAGAGTAGCTGATCTAGCTATGAAGTGATACCTTGAAAATGACAGTAACATTTGACAGATAAAAACCCGGTCATATTGTGAGGAACGTCATTTATCCTTATTCCAAGAAAAGGAAAGAAAAGTGCTTGAAAACAACAGTGATGAACTACACAGCAAACAATATCTTTTACTGCTGATTTACAGTTTAATGTCAGTCTACCATGTGATACAATCTCTAGATTGTAATCTTTAGACCAGTAGAAAATGGGAGGCACTGTGAAGTTTTTGTGCAGGAAAAAACAATAGAAATAGGTTTCTAAAAAGTGAAAAGTTGACAAATACTGGCAAAATAGATCTTCAAGTATGCTTTATTTGCAGGTGATTAAAAAGAATTTTTACGCAAAGAACTAGTCAATCTCATCCAATACATGATGCAACATGATTTAGTGCCTGATGCCAGACAGACTGGAAAATAGGAAAATAGGTAGATAGGACCAATGATGCAGTTTTTGATGAATCACTTGTGATTAAGTGTTCAACATTCATATAGTAAAAAGACATGATATATACGTATGTAGAATTATAAGCAGTTAATATTTTAACTATAAGCAGGAGATATTGTAAGAAAAACAAGGGGTGTAAAGGGACAGGGAAGTTACAGGCATCTTAGTAATATCAGAAACCATGGACATTTTTCTAAAGACATTAGCTTGTTCCTGCAAATCACTGCACTCTTGAGAATAGTATTTGCAATTTAAAACTTATCTAAAACATCACTAAAACACTAATTCCTTTTTTTTGGTTATTTTGTATTAAGAATCTTGCAAAGAACTGAAATACGGCATGACCAAGAAACATGAATTACCCACCATTTCAGAGACTTTTCATTCATCACATTTAAATACTAGGTGTCTGATTTCAGAAGGTCTCATGCAAAATCCACCTATAAAAAATCACCACGGAATATTTTCAAGAATAAAAAGCTAATGTTTTTTAAAGCTCTGACAGACATCCAGTTGTGAAGGTGAATTTTGAAACTAATGGTCCATGTTTTCCAAGGAACATTCAAAAATATAGTTGTACTTTCTGTAAATGCTCAGGTCTTATCTACTCTTTGCACAGAATATTTACCAAAGCTATAACTTTGGACAGTTAATGGAATAGATCACTGCTTAGAGTGGTGCCAGAGGTAACATCATTATCTTTCTCGAACTGGATAATGAGAATTAAATAATCACAAAACAAATTCCTATTATGAAATGACTTTTTTTTTCTCATGTACAATATATATATTCATTTATATTGAAAATAAGTCCAGTAATGTTATCATAGTGATGTACTGTAGTGGTCTTTCATAGTGTAAAAGCTGCCCTAATAATTTTTAACATGCAAAGCTTGGAAGAACCAGAAATTCACAGTAAGTAGTACAATTTGTATATGTATCTTCTGGCATCCTAAAGTTAACCAGAACACTCATTTTTCCTGTTTGACAAAAGCTGCAGTTCTGTATACTGTACATTCACAGTGGGATCCCAGCCCCCTGTACTACTTGCAAGAAGGATCAGGTTACCACTCTTCATCAGAGTAAACATTATAGTATTTAATATAATAATCTTGTGAACAGTTGTTCCTAGCTTGAAGTTCAGCAGTTCAGGACTTAATAAAATTCTCCTTTTCATCTCTCTGAAAGATTTCTTGCTAGCGCATTTTGTAGTCATTAGATACTGACATTTCACATAGCTGTCCTTTAAAATCCAAGTCTACTGTGAAATCCAGGTCACGCTGTAAAAAGATTTAAATGTAACATGTAAGTAAGACCGTAAGTTTAGTGTATGAATCCAGTTATCATCATTCAGGTTGAAAAGACCTGCAGATTCAGGAGATACCTACTGTGGTTTCTAACTTCTTTTGTTTTTAAATGTTGCTAACACTGAAAAAGCACAATGTAGGATGTATAATAGCATTCCCCACACAATCTATGCCTAGGGCATATTTGTGTATCCTTCTTAAGGCTGATTAAGTGTCCTTGTTACAACTGGGAGGCTTCTGAAATGCTGTGCTATCATGCACATTCTGTAGCATTTTTTAAGGATATCCCCCATTGAGATGCTTTTAATTTAGGGTTTTTGCACTAGGACTTATTCCAGAATAGATCTAGTAATCTTCCTATTGTAGGGAAGCCCTCAGGCATTATTTATCTTATAATTACATGATTTGGAAGTAGGCACTATGTAGCCCTACAAAACAAAGTTGTCTCTCTGCAAGCTTTTGAAAGGCTTCATGTTTCAGAACAAAACACTAACAAATCCTTTTGAACCAAGGTGCTCTCACTATCTTGTGATAACTATCAAGAACACATTAATTTTAGCACATAAATCTGCATTCAGGTGCTTACTGCTGTGCAAACAAATTTGAAATATTTTCTTCATTTCTCTCTCAAACGAAAATTGATACATTCATCACATAATAAAATGTTCCAGCTGCCCCCAAGGGCAACATCAAGTTGGGAAACAAACTGTTTTCCTCTACTTTCACACCAAGCGGGAGCTTCAGGAGTCAATGTTTTTGTTTCAGTGCCAAGTATATTTTGTGTGTATTTCATATTTATTTCTTCCTCTGTGCCAACACTACTATGAAAACCATATTCAATCTGTATTTGGTACAAAAGACGAGAGATAATGCAAAAAAAGGAGGCAATTTACTACAGTCAAGATTTGCTACAGTCAAGAAATGCAATATTTCAACGATTGCAACAACTGCATGGATGGATTATAACCAGGTTATTTTAATGGTTGTATGTTGTAATAGACAATGAAGAGATTCTGCTCAAGGTTTGTGACTGAAAATGATGCCACTGCTTCTCCCAGAAGCCATACTTCTCATGTCTTGCTCTTCTATACAGGCATGAGATATCCATCAGACCATGTCTCATAGTTCTTACAAGTTTAACGCAACACTGAATAACTGACATACTTGGTGAGGGATTCAGCCCATAGCAAAGAAATTAAGGAAGTTTTCACCAATCATCGTAGTGTGATATCCATCATGCTTTATCTTCAGTCTTATATAAAACATCAGTATTTTCTGTGGAAAGCCACGATTTTTAATCAACCATATAACTTAATTAGTGAGTTCAAACACATTTGATCAGTGAGTTAATACAGACATTCAGCTGAAAGCTGTTAATTTCCTAAAAGAGGGTTCTTGGTCACTGTATGGGAGATCTGGCTATAGATGTGGAACTGAAGTACTTACTCCTGATCATCCTGTGCTGTCAGAAGAGATCTTACCATGGATTTTAGTGACAGTATGAAGAGATCCTTCCCTACTTGTGTTACAAAATGTTAGCTAAGCTGACTGCACAGAGTAACTGACTTGGTGATGAATCATTTCTTCCTTCCCCCTTGCAGGCTGAGTTCTGTAACATTAGCACTGCATTACTATTGCTATCACCATTTTTGGTGAAGCTGTGGCCAAAGCTTTGACTAATAAACATGAGTTTATAACCTTTAGTGTGCTTGTTGTTATGCTTATGTGCATTTTATTTACTGCTTATTATAGTTTGTGATCAATAGAGTTGGAATTAGAATCAGTGATGCTGACTCACCACATTTTTTGCATTTGGTTTCATGGATATAGTCCCATAGATTTCTTCTCCTCGTCTCACAGTTAAATAGTCCTCTAAGTAGAAGACAGTTTGCTTCCAGTGAGTATAGGGAGCATCAGGTGCTAAAAAATATATATGGTATTATTGACAGAAATTTCTTCTTTGTATTACAAGTCAAATTAAGACTTGGAAACACTGAAAAAATGCCTTTTCTTCTCATAGAATGCTTTAACTTATATACTATATTAGCAAACATGGTTTACAACAACACAATTCTATTGACTGTCAGTGGGTTGCTTTCTGATTTTTACTGGAATATGTCAGATGTGAATCACACCCCACAAGAAGGATTCCACAAAGGGAGCATGATAGGCACTTTTTTATGCTTTCCTTTCAACCCACACACACTGAAGTTGTGGAAATCCTTACCACTAAACATTTTGAAAGTGAGATGTCAAAAAACAGTTACAAAAAACATGAAAGAAAGGTTCATCAAAAACTATTAATTGCAATGACACAGATGAAATATTTGATTTATGATCCCAGAACAGCAGATTTTATAGTTTTCAGCAGGATGCAGCTGGAGAAAGGGCACCTGCATTTTGACCTGGTTTTGGAATTTTGAAGTCACATGTTGTGGTAAATTTGCCAGAGATGGATACTGATGTAAATTAATTTCTAGTCTTGCTTAGCAGAATCACTTTGATGACCTTCTGCTATTTCAGGTGGTTTGGGTTTTTTTACTTATTTGTTTTCACTTTTGATTGAATTCAAATCTTTGAGCAGTGTCTAATGAACTTGCATTGGTTACTTCTTGTTCCTAGCATTTTTGCAGTTAAGAGCATCTAGGAACCTAAGAATAGATGTACAAGTTCAGAGATTTCCTGACCCAGCAAAAAAGCCTCTGATAAACTTATTTTTCTTCCATTGGTTTCCTCAGTCACTTTTTTGATGCAGACAGGAGCCCACTGTATTGAGTCATGCTAATAATATCTTAACACTGTTTAATAAAACAATTATTTCATTTTATTTCAACATCAATGTCTCAAAAATATTTGGCTTTAGAAATGGTTTGTGACTGTGAAAATAATGGACGTTTGGTGCTTTGTTTTGTTTTGTTTTTTTAAACTATCAGGACAGGAATTTGTAATAATTCTCTTCGTCCAAAATTCTAGAATCGGAAGACTGATATAAATAAATTTGTCAGAGACTGTGTTGGCAAACTGGTATCTCCCAAAGGAAAAGTATTTTACCAGAAAATTTCTGGCTATGTGTCTAGACAGTTTTAATGACTGTTAATCTCAATTGCTAAATGGAGATTTCTTCTTGCAGGAGTTCAGATCCAGAATATGTTTTCCATTTGGACATGCCTCTGTAAAATTTTGAACTTAGAACATGTTAGACCAAAATTAAATTTAAATTATATTTTAAATCAACTGCTATCTTGTACACACACATGTATATGTGTACAAGCCCTTATGCAGAGGACGCTAGCGGCGCAACCAGACCAGTCTTCTAGACAGTGACATCTATTCCTTCAGTTACAGAAGCCTAAAATGCCTTCTTATGGAGTAACTTGTTCCGCACCTACCTTGTCATGATGTGCTGAACAGGGACAGAGAACCACTTCCCTCAACCTCCTGTTTACATTCATACAAATACAGGTCAGGAAAATTGGCCAGATTTGCTGCAAAGGCCTACTGCTGACTCATACTCAGTTTGTGGCTCACCAGAATCGAAGAGTCTTTTCCAGCAAAGCTGATTTCTAGCTAGTTGGCTCAAGCAATAGCATAGACTTGTTTGGTCCCAGCTGGAGGACTTTGTATTTGGCTTTGCCGAACTTTATAAGGTTCTCATCAGGCCATTTTGAACCTGCATAGGTCTCTCTAAATAGCAGCCCTTTCTCTCCAGATTATGCTTCTCCCAATTTGGGATCACCAACAGATTTGTGGAGAGTGCACTCTATCCTATCATCCAGGTTGTTAAAAAGATGTGGAACAATATTGACCTCACTGTTGGTCACCTGCAGGATGCTACTAACTGGCCTCTGATTTGACTTTGCTGATTGACACATGTTGAGCCAATTTTTCACTCATATTATTAGTCACTTATCCAGTCTATATCTCACCCATACAGCTGTAAGGATGCTATGCAAGAGTGCATAAAAGGCCTTGCTAAAGTCAAGGTATACAACAGCCACGAATCTTCCCTCATCCACACATCTAGTTGTCTATAATGCAATCAGTTTGGTTAGGTATAATTGCCTTTGGTAAATCCATGCTTAGCTGTTCTCAATGACCTTCTTGTCCTTCATATAGCTGGAAATAGTTTCCAGGTGAATTTGTGTCATAAGCTTCCCAGGAACTGAGGTGAGATTGACTGGTTTGTAGTTCTATGGATCTTGCTTACTGCACTTCTTGAAGATGTGTGCGATAGCTGTGTTTTTCAAATCACAGATTCAAGAACCTTCCCCTGTCACAATGGCCTTTTAAAGGTATTAGAGGGTAGCCTTACAATAACATTGACAAGCACCCTCAGCACACTTGGATACCTCATGTCTGATCCTATGGACTTATTTAGGGTTCTGTAGCCCTGATGGTGTGCCTTGAGGCACAACTCATGTATTAGCAGTTTCATAATATAAAAAACCTTGTTCTCCAACGGCAACAAAGCACCTCTCCAATTATTTTAGATACTTTGAATAAAAATTAACCCTTCCATTTAAATAGTACTTGTCTTAGTGCAAGGAGAGGGGCACCACATGGGACTCAGAGGAAACACTGGACCAAGTACTGTGCTGAGAAGTCACAACCAATTGGTTCCCCAGGTTTTAGAGTGGTCTCTAGATCTGCTACAACTGGTGATGTGGCTGTAGCATCATTTGTATCAAAGACAGTTTTAGAAGAAGCCCTTGCCAAAAACACACAAAAAGCTTGAGTTACTGGAGTAAGATGTTCAGAAAATTGACAGTAAAGCAAATAAAAGCATTTGATAGGAGAAATGTAGCATTTGCCAAGTGACAGGAGACAGAGTTTGGAGACATAGGAAGCCTCTGTAAGCAAGCTTCCAAGGAGGCTGAGTCACCAGCAGCTCTAGTTACACAAAGAATGATGAGAAAGGGCAAGTCATCAAAGCTGAAAGCATCCTACAATATGAGTGTATAACTAAGCATTCAGAACCTCTGAAGTGGGAGCTAGAGATAGTTTAGAGAAGCTAGGTTTTCAAGTACTGCTGATGAACATCATTTTTGATAGAGGTTTAGCAATTTTGAAGAATGTGACTCATTTCCCCTTTATTTATGATGGGTAGGCACAAAATATCTTGTACATATATTTGCAAGTTGAGGTGGGTTTGAAAAAACCTCTCTGTAAGAAAAAATATGCCAAACTTGATATCTGCTCTAGGTTTTTGTCCAAATGTAGCCTCTTCTCACTAGTACTATTTAACCTCAATCCTTCCTCAAGTTCTTACTACTATACGCTAATGGAAGCTAAGCCCACCTGTGGTGGTGTTGCAGAACATCATCTGTTTAAGTCCCTGAGTGGGACCTCTTTATTCCATACACCGAAAAGGCAAGAAGAGTCAAGAAAGTCCTCATCCCAGCCACCTTTTGCTGTACTGATACTGGAGCAAGTTTATGTCTATGCTATTGTAGCTCCTTGCAATAACATAATGGATCCATTTCCTTGTCACTTTTGATGCTTATTCACTGGGATGTCTACAAGTCAAAAAAAAAGAATGGCTGGATTTGAGGGCCAGATTTGCTGATGGGACACATTTGACTGGAAAACAATCAAATATCATCATCTGTTCAATGGATGTTTCTTAAAACATGTATGTTCATATGCACACATAAAAGAGAAACACATTCCTTCGCAGATGAAGCCACGTTCTCAATGCTATAAAAGACCTTCAATGTAGTTCCTGCAATATAAGTAGACCTCCTTTAATAAGGTGGGTTTCCATTGCCATCACAACACAGTAACTACACCCTTGGTTCAAAGCTGTTTTTTACACAAAACTGAAGGTTTGAATATATCACTTTTTAGAAAGGATTAATGGGCTGCCTACTGCTGAAAAAAAAATCAGTCTTCTGTGAAAAAACAAATACCTAAAACCTAAAGTGTTTTCTACTTTAGATAATTTTGTTCAGCATGAACTCAGAAATATTAGCATTTCAGGGTTCCTCTGCAGTGCCTCATAGATTGTGCATATCTCCCTAGCCACACTTTGTTTCCCAGTACATACTGATGCCTATCATGGTGTGGGAAATACTGTAGTATAGAACATTTATAGAATGACCAGGGAAACATCGTTACTGACAAATATAAAAATATGAGGTACCAAATAACATCACTTGTATGGTTATACTTCTAGAATCAATTACAAATAGGTATTTTATCGAAGTATTTTGAGCTTTAAATCTCTTGTAAAGGGTTGAGAGCTCCTGTGAAGGGAGAAAAAAAGCGATTTCTAATCATATTTAACTTCCCTCAGGTCCCATTTACAACTGTTTGAGTTGTACTAACTACAACCATTCACAGAATCACAGAATGTTAGTTATTGGAAGGGTCCTCAAAAGATCATCTAGTCCAATTTCCCTGCTGGAGCAGGAACACCTAGAGGAGGTTACACAAGAAGGCATCCAGGCAGGTTTTGAATGTCTCCAGAGAAGGAGACTCCACAACGTTCCTGGGCAGCCTGTTCCAGTGCTCTGTTACCCTCACCATGAAGAAGTTTCTTCTCATACATAAGTGGAACCTCTTGTGTTCTAGTTTGCACCTTCTGCCCCTTGTCATATCATTGGTTGTCACTGAGAAGAGCCTGGCTCCACCCTCATGACACTCACCCTTTACATATTTATCAACATCAATGAGGTCACCCCTCAGTCTCCTCCAAGCTAAAGAGACCCAGCTCCCTCAGCCTTTCCTCCTAAGGGAGATGGTCCACTCCCTTAATCATCTTCGTTGCTCTAAGCTGGACTCTCTCCAGCAGTTTCCTGTCCTTCCTGAACTGAGGAGCCCAGAACTGGACACAATATTCCAGATGTGGTCTCACTAGGGCAGAGTAGAGGGGGAGGAGAACCTCTTGCAACCTGCTAACCACCCCAGGATGCTATTGGCCTTGTTGGCCAGAAGGGCACAGAGTTGGCTCATGATCATCCTGCTGTCTACCAGGACTCCAGGTCCCTTTCCCCTACACTGCTCTCCAATGGGTCCTTCCCCAACTTATACTGGAACCTGGGGTTGTTCCTGCCCAGGTGCAAGACTCTACACTTGCACTTGTTATATTTCATTAAATTGTTCACCACCCAACTCTCCAGCCTGTCCAGGTCTCAATGCTTGGCAGCACAGCCTTCTGGCATGTCAGTCACTCCTCCCAGTTTGGTGTCATCAGCAAATTTGCTGACAGTCACTCTACCCCCTTATCCACATTGTTGATGAATATATTGAATAGTACTGGTCCCAGTACCGACCCTTGAGGCACTCCACTAAATACAGACCTCCAACTAGACTCTGCCCCATTGACCACAACTCTCTGGCTTCTTTCCTTCAGCCAGTTCACAGTCCATCTCACTACCCGATTGTCCAGACCGCACTTCCACAGTTTAGCTGTGAGGATGCTATAGGAGACTGTGTCAAATGCTTTACTGAAATCAAGACAGACCACATTCACTGCTTTACCATCATCCATCCACCTTGTTATGTCCTCATAAAAGTCTACGAGGTTGGTGAAGCATGACTTCCCCTTGGTGAAGCCATGTTGACTGCCCCTAATGACCCTCTTATCCTTGATATGCCTTGAGATGGCACCAAGCATAAGTTGTTCTGTCACCTTTCAAGGGGTAGCGGTGAGGCTGACCGGTCTATAGCTACCCGGGTCCTCCTTCTTGCCCTTTTTGAAGACTGGATTGACATTTGCTCTCCTCCAATCCTCAGGCACCTCTCCCCTTTCCCATGACTTAGCAAAGATGATGGAGAGTGGCCTAGTATTGACGTCAGCCAGCTCCCTCAGCACCCATGGGTGCATTCCATCTGGATCCATGGATTTATGGATGTCTGGATTGTTTAATTGGTCCTTAACCCAGTTCTCATCAACCGAGGCAAATTCCTCCATTGTCCTGCCTTCCTCTGGGGCCTCAGGGGTATGGGGCTCCTCTGGACAGTCTCCGGCAGTGTAGAAAGAGACAAATAAGGCATTCAGTAACTCTGCCTTCTCTGTGTCTTCTGTCACCATGGCACACACCTCATTCATCAGTGGGCCTACATTGCCTCTAGTGTTAGTTTTATCTGCCATTTATTTGAAGAAGCGCTTTCTGTTGTCCTTGACCCCTGTCACCAGGTTTAATTATAAGGAGGCCTTAGCTTTCCTAGTTGCATCCCTGCACCATCTGACAACAGCTTTATATTCTTACCAGGTGGACGGCCCCTCCTTCCATGATCTGCAGACTCTCTTCTTCCACTTGAGTTTGCCAAGCAACTCCCTGTTTAACCAAGCAGGTCTCCTGCCTTCCTTCCTTGACTTCCTACCCATTGGAATGCTCTGATCCTAGGCTTGGAAGTAGCAGTCCTGAATGTTAACCAACCATCTTGGGCACCTTTACCTTCAAGTACCCTGTCCCAAGGTATTTCCTCTAGCAATTGCTTGAAAAGGCCAAGATTGGCCCTACTGAAGTCCAGGGTTGCAATTCTGCTTGGTATTCTGTTCCTGCCACATGAGATCCTGAACTTCATCATCTCATGGTCACTGCAGCCAAGGCAGCCCTCAACCTTTACCACTTCAGCCAGACCCTCCTTGTTAGTGAGAATGAGAACCAGCAGTGCTCCTCACCTAGTTGGCTCATCCACCATTTGCATCAGGAAGTTATCATCAATGCACTGGAGGAACCTCCTGGACTGTGGCTGGCTGGCTGAGTAGTCCTTCCAGCAAACATCAGGGTAGTTAAAATCCCCCACAACAACCAGAACCTGTGACTGCGAGGCCGCTCTGAGCTGCCTCTAAAAGGCCTCATCAAATTCCTCATCCTAATCTGGTGGCCTGTAATAGACACCCACAACAGTATCACCCCTGCCAGCCTGCCCCTTAATTCTCACCCACTGACTTTCAGCTTGCTCCTTATCTGCCCCTGGACAGTACTTAATACATTGTAGTTGCTCTCTCACACAAAGAACAACTCCACCACCTCACCTGGCTGGCCTGTCTTTCCTGAGAAGGACATAGCCATCCATGACCACATTACAGTCATGTGAGCTGTCCCACCATGTCTCTGTAATTGCCACCAGATCATAATCTCCTGACCAAACACAGGTTTCTAACTCCTCCTGCTTATTCCACATGCTGTGTGCTTTGGCGTACAGGCATTTCAGGGAATTAGCTGAGCACACGGGTTTCACCCTAGGGGGATGGGAGGCCTCCCAGTCTTTATCAATTCTAGAGTGCTGTTCCACTGGTGCAGGCCCAGTTACAACCCCATCCCCCTTCAAATCTAGTTAAAAGCTCTCCAAATGAGCCCTGCTAATTCCTGTCCCAGCATCCTTTTGCCCTTGTGAGATAAACCTTTCCCATGTATCACTGTTTGGACTGTAATCTTATAAAACTAGCCATTATCAAAGAACCCAAAGCCCCGCCTGTAGCACCAGTCTCGTAGCCAAGCAATTTATGGACTGGACCCTTCTATTCTGTCCCACATCATCACCCAAAAATTGAAGGAGGGAAGAGAAGATGACTTGCACCCCAGACTCTTTCACCAACTGTTCCAGGGCCTTGAAGTCTTTCTTCATTCTCCTCAGACTACTGGATGCAACTTCCTCCCCACGTGTCTAGAATATCAGTAATGGGTGGTAGTTTGTCGAGTGCACCAGGTTGGGGAGTGCCCTGGTGATATCCCTGATCCAGGCTCCAGGCAGACTGCACACTTCACTATGATGAGGATCAACTCTGCATATTGGACCCTCTGTCCCTCTCAGAAGAGAATTGCCTACTACAATTCCCCTTCTTTCTTTCTTATTGGAGGGAGTCTTGAGGTGTGGTGTCAATTGCCTCTTCCTATGTGACCTCATAGGTGGGCCTTCCACCACATCCTCACCTACCTCTCCTTCGAGATCCAGGGCCTCAAAACTATTATGGAGGGGCACCTGGGGAAGCAAGGCAGGTAGGGAGAGGGCTTGCCCATGATGCTGAACTGGGACTTGCTTCCAACCCTCCTCATTTTTTTGGTCCCCTACCTCTGCCTGACAGCAACAGCGCAGGGGCTGTCTCAGGTCTCCCCCCTCAGCCTGACAGGGCGGGGGGTCCATCACCTTTTGAGGGGTATCTCCCTGGGACCTTTCTGGCTGGCACGCCAGGGAGTTACTCCACCAGCCAATCTCCTTCTCACACTCTCTGATGGTTCCCATTGTGAAAGCCTGCCTCTGTTTTCACAGAATTCCTTAAGCAGTTGTCCTTTCCCCACCCAACTTACCTCCCCCAAAGTGACAATAATTTTTATCACTGAAATTCGAACCTTATGGTACAGTAAACCTTCCTGTACCAATTGACTAGATAACAGTCAAAATGCAAGTAAAAGAAATACAGATTACCTGTAGAAAATCCCATTTTCTTGTGGCACTTTGTAAATTCAATATTAAAATAGGTGACCAAGGCATGAATGTAATCATTACGCTGAATTTGAAGGCAGAATGCAGAAGTAAATGCCAGTTCCTCAGTCTTCACTGTATAAATATCTACTTCCTGTTTTGGTGAGAAAGAAAAAAGACATTTAAATGCAGATGTCTGTGACTCTAAAGTAAATGTTAAGTAATGGACTTAAGCATTTCATTTAATGATCAGCAACAAAGACAACTGGCAGCCCTTTAACAATGTAAGAAATCAATGGTACACTAGAATATACCAAATCATCAGCAAATGATACAGTTATCTGACTAAGTTGAAGAAGTGTGATATGAGGCCACTCACAGAAGAGCATGTGTCATTGAGGACAGCAGGAAGAGGCTGCAGGAGCTGGAGCAAATACAGGTAAAAACACGCTTTGACATTTTTCCTCATGGTGACAGTCCCTGATAATGAAAGGTCTTAGAACTGGGACCTATATCTCCATTTCAACACCTATTATGCCCATATTCATCAGAGTTAGGTTTTCAATAAAAATCAACCTCTGATTTGTTTGAGCACCTCTGGAAGGGAATGTGGTTTGACTGTGCCAAGGAGTGAAAATATGTGAGGGATGGCAGAGGCCTGCTTTTTGCTGATAATGCTTTTTAGTCCTGTGTCAGATAACCACTTCCAAATACTAAGCGCAGTGATCTTAATCTTGGACAGAAGCAAATAATGTAAATCATACTATGGCTTGATTGCAGTAGTTGGGAGCAGTGATGTAGTCTCCAAGATTGCTTATTTCCATCAATATTTAAATCCCACTGTTCAAGGCTTAAACTGATTTTTTTTAGATGGATCTGGTTTTCCCTGCTAGGTATTGCTTTTATCTGGGTTGTTTCCAAAACTTGTTGTCATGATAGGGAGGATAGTAAGTCTGAAATACTATTAAATGTATTATAATGCTATGGGAAATGTTTTCTGTCAGTGCACCTTCTCATATCCTCCTGAGTGTATCTGCCTTCACTGTCCTTATTGTCCTTATCAGGGCAAAATACTTTTCTCTCTGTTATTCAGAAAGTCAATATTAACAACGAAACTGCTCATGCATGCAGAGAAATAGGAGCTTTGTAGGGAGAAATCCAAGTTTCTTCTGTGCCCCCAACATAAGCCAGGAATCATCTCACTGACCTCACTAACATTACTTCAGATTCACCCTGCAAACATGGAGAGTAGAATCTAGAATGTCCTTTAGAAGAAGGCTCTTTTAGCCTCTTTAGGGCACAATAGAGCACTCTTTAAGCAATTGTATTCTATAATCTAAGAGAAGTCTAGAAAAATATACATCAAAAGACGTAGCCATATTTCAGTTACTGAGATCTTTGCATGGACCACATATGTGTTTCTGAGACTTAGCAAACTTATGGTGAAATGGGTCACTTGGGTCACAACAACCCCATGCAGAGCTACAGGCTTGGGGAAAAGTGGCTGGGAAGCTGCCTAGGGGAAAAGGATCTGGGGGTGTTGGTAGACAGCCAGCTGAGTAAGAGCCAGCAGTGTGCCCAGGTGGCCAAAAAGGCAAGCAGCATCCTGGCTTGTATCAGGAATAGTGTGGCCAGCAGGACTAGAGAAGTGATTGTGCCACTGTACTTGGCACTGGTGAGGCCCCACCTTGAATACTGTGTTCAGGTTTGGGCCCCTCATCATAAGAAAGACATTGAGCTGCTGGAGAGAGTTCAGAGGAGGGTGACGAAGCTGGCAAAGGGTCTGGAGCATGAGTTGTATGAGGAGCAGCTGAGGGAACTGAGGTTGTTTAGCCTGGAAGAAAGGAGGCTGAGGGGAGACCTTCTTACTGTCTACAATTGCCTGAAAGGAGGTTGTAGCACAGGGGGTGTTGGTAGCAAGTGATAGGACAAGAGGAAATGGCCTCAAGTTGCACCAGGGGAGGCTTAGATTGGATATTAGGAAAAAATTCTTCATGGAAAGGGTTGTCAGGCATTGGAACAGGCTGCCCAGGGAAGTGGTGAAGTCACCATCCCTGGAGGTGTTTTAAAAGGCATTTAGATGAGGTTCTTAGGGACATGGTTTAGTTCTAGAGTTAGGCTATGGTTGGACTCAATGATCCTGAAGGTCTCTTCCAACTGAAATGATTCTATGATTCTATGAATTAAGCAAGCCATAGTTTTGGCCTGTCTGATTAGCAATATTGTTCAAGAATAACTTAACCATGATGAAAAATATTCTACTACATTGCAATGGCACCCTGAGTCACTAGCGCTTAAATGTGATGCATACTTCTAAGTGATCATTTAAAGCTGGAACAGCATATTCTATTTTTCCCCTACAAAAGAAGAAGAAAAAAGCATACTAGGAATAAGAATTTTGGAAGTCTACTGGCAGACTTTCATAGTAGCCTGCAAAATTTGCTTTAACAAGCTAGACTGTACGGGTGGGTGATAGCTGCAAATTTCTGTAATTTTTGGTGATTTTTTAGTGGTGTTGCACTAGGCAAATTGTGAATTAATTCCAATGATGAGGCACACAAAATGTATCTAGCTCTGTCTCTCTGAACTGTTTTGGCTCTGCAGGGTAAAGTGGAATCAAAAGCAGAGAAGTTACTGGAAATGTCTCAGAAATATTGAACAGATGTGTTGGATAAAGTGGTGGTCACTTTTGCAGTAATTGTTTTAAGGACAGAAACATACTTCTTTTACTATGAAAGATGAGACAAATATGGGGAGTTATATTAATTTAGTTTTGAAACTACCTTGATCCTGTTTTGGTGATCTCTTTGAATCATATTGTCGCTACTATATGGTCTTAGATTTGTCATTTAACACCAGCCAGCAACTAGAACCATGCAGCTGCTTGCTCACCCCCCTGATTCCCACAAAGTGGGATGGGGGAGAGAATCAGAAAGGGAAAAAAACCCCAACTTGCTGGTTGAGATCAGAACATTTTAATGGGACATCAAAGGAAGAGAAAATAGTAATAGTAGTAGTAGTAATAATAATAATAATAATAATAGAATATACAAAACAATTGATGCACAATGCAATTGCTCACCACCCATGGCACTGATAACCCATTCATGCCTGAGCAACAGGATTAGGTTATTTGCCTCTGGCCAACTCCAGTTTGTATACTGAGCATGATGTCATATGGTAAGGAATACCCCTTTGGCCAGATTGGACTGTCTGTCCTGGCTTTGCTCCCTCACAGCTTCTTGTGCATCTGGTAGAGCATGGGAAGCCAAAAAAATTCTTGACTACTTGACAATAACCAAAACACCAGTGTTGTATCAACATTCTTCTCATACTAAATCCAAAACACAGCTACTAGAAAGAAAATAAACTCTATCCTAGCCAAAACCAGGAAAGTATCCACACCTTACTCCATACCATTTACATCATGCTCAGTTCTCACACTATCCAATATATTCTCATTATCCAGTATTACCCTTCCCATCCTTTGATACAATACACATATATCACTCCCTTGGTCTATGGATCACTTCCATGCAACGTCTGTAAAATGTCCATTGAATTAATTTAGTCCATGACTTTGGGCTCCATCTGTGGTAGGGTCACTCAGGACAGGAGAGGTGGTGCGTTTCGTGGGGTTACTGGGCACCAAAGTGATCATAGGTAAGGTCACTGCTGCATCCAAAGCCTGTAGCTGTTGTATCTGGTGCAGTCCATGGCCATGGCTGTGGTTGAAGATGTTGATCTCAAGGAAGTTGCTGGGCATTAGTTGCTGAAGCCAGTTCTGGTTCCATCATCACTGCACTTTACTCTGTTTCATCAAAGTTCATTCTTCATTAATCTGTGTGATTCTTTCTATAATACTACTGATACAGCATATAGCAACCATAGTAGAGATAACATACAGTATTATGAAGCAATTATGGCATCATACAATTCAAATCATCGGCTGTTCTCACCTAGAATCAAATCCTCTTGATGTACACTTTAGACTTGCCCAACTTTTTGCATTACCCACCAAGTGCATCCAGGTCCTTGAGCAAAAGCAATCCCATGGATGGGTTTGCCTTTGCCCAAGGCAAGAGTAACCCAGACCATCTTGTCTAACATATTCTTTATGTGCACTACAAAGACTTCATCCCCTTCTACAGTATGTGAAACTTTTGATTAGACAGGGCCTATATCTCCTAGTGTTGGCTAAGAATGTGGCTTTTGCTAAACGTGTATTGCAATGTTTGATGGTCCCACCACCCATTGCTATGAGTGTATCTTTTAACAGTCCATTGTACTGTTCGATTTTCCTGGAGGCTGGTGCGTGAAAGGGTATGTGATATACTCACTCAGTGCAATGGTCTTTAGCCCAGGTGTCTATGAGGTTGTTCCAGAAATGAGTTCCGTTGTTTGACTAATTTCTTTCTGGGGTATCATTTCGCCATAGGACTTGCTTTTCAAGGCCCAGGATAGTATTCTGGGGGCATGTGGCACAGGGCATGGGATATGTTTCCAGCTATCCGATGGTTGCTTCCACCACTGTAAGCACATAGCACTTGTCATGTTGGGTTTGGAGGAGGGTAATATAATAAATCTTCCAGGCCTCCCCATATTTATATTTTAGCCATCATCCTCCATACCACAGAGGTTTTAACCACTTGGCTTGTTTGATTGCAATGCATAATTCAAATTAATGGATAACTTGTGCAATAGTGTCCATCCCTCGCTCATGAACCCATCTCTGTGTCGCATCCGTTCCTTGATGGGCCCACCAAGCTATGAATAAGTTACTCTTTTGTTGCCAGTCTTTATCTACCTGAGCCCCTTCAGTCTCAGCAGCCTGATCCACCTGTTGGTTGCTGTGTTGTTCTTCAGTGGTTGGACTCAGGTAGGTGATCATCTGCGTGGTGTACTTCTAAAACCAAGTTCTCTATCTGAGCAGCAATATTTTGCTATAATTCAGCAGTCCAAATGGATCTACCTCTGTGTTGCCAACTGATCTGCTTTCATTGATCTAGCCACCACCACAGAGCATTTGCCACCATCCATGAATCAGCACAAAGTACTGGCCATTTTTCTTGTTGAGCAATATCTAAAGCAGATGGATGGCTTTCACCCCTCCAGACTGACTCTATTCACCCTCTCCTTCAGCAGCTTCTGCAATTTGTCATACAGAACTCCATACAGCCACTTTCCACCTCTGGTGCTTTCCTACAATAAGACAGGGCCCATCAGTGAACAAGGCATATCACTTCACATTCTCTGGTAGTTTATTATTTAGTGAGGCCTCTTCAGCGAGCGTAACCTCTTCTTCTGGTGATATTCTGAAATCTTTGCCTTCTGGCCAGTCCATGATCACTTCCAAGACTACTGAGTGATTTGGGTTTCCCGTTCAAGCCCATTGTGTGATATGTATCACCCACTTACTCCCTCTAGCATCAGTTGCATGATGAGTAGACAAGACCTTCCCTTTGAATACCAAGTACAGCACCAGCAGTTAGGGTGCCACGAGGAGCTGTGCTTCAGTACCGATCACTACTCAAGCAGTTCAAATCCCTTCAAATGCTGCCAAATCTCATTTTCAGTTGGAATATAATTGGACTCATATCCTCTGTATCCCCGGCTCCAAAATCCTAGGGGTTGACCTCAAGTCTCCCCTAGTGCTTTCTGCCAGAGACTCCTGGTAGGGCCATTCTCCCCAGCTGCAATGTAAAGCACATTTATAACAACTTGTCTTGACTGGACTGGCCCAAGGGCTACTGCATGAACAATCCCCTGTTTAATTTGTTCAAAGGCTTGTCTTTGTTCAGGGCCCAATTTAAAATAATTCTTCTCGGTCACTCAGTAGAGAAAGTTTACAATCAGACTGTAATTTAGAATGTGCATTCTCCAAAAACACACAATGCCTGAGAAAGCTTGTGTTTCCTTTTTACTAGTTGATAGAGACATAGCTGCTATTTTATCATATCCATTGGGATATGACAATGTCTGTCTTGCCATTTTATTCCTAAAAACTGGATCTCCTGTGCATGTCCCTTGACATTACTTTGTTTTATGGCAAAAACAGTTTCAGAAGGATTTGGACTATTTTCTTCTCTTTCTCAAAAACTTTTGCTGTATTGCCCCACAAGAGAAGGGTCCTCTGAGAGACCAGGCAAAGTAGACAGCTGTTTAATCTCCTCTGTCTGCACAGCAGCTATACCAAAATTCCACCAATATGTTTTTGGATCCTTGAAATACCCCCTCCTGAGGTAGTCTATGGCAAGGATGCATGGAGCCTCTGGGTCAGTCACAATGGGGAGCTTTTGCCAGTCCTTCCCAGTTAGGCTCACTTCAGCCTCCAATATAGTTAGCTGCTGGGATCTCCCTGTCACTCCAGAAATACAGATGGGTTCTGCCTCTCTATAGCTTGATGGCATTAGGGTATACTGTGCACTTCTGTCTACTAGGGACTTACACTCCTGTGGGTCTGATGTGCCAAGCCATTGAATCCACATAGTCCAATAAACCCAGCTGTCCCTTTCCTTGACCTGGCTGTATGTAAGGCTCCTCTAGTCCTGATCATAGTCTTCATTACTGCTGAATGGTTTTGTGTGGCATGCATGGGTTCAAATTTCATCCTTGTTACTCACTTTTTGTGAATATGAATCAGAAGTTTCTTCCATACCATCAGAAGTGAGATCAGCCCTTCTCACTCAAGGAAGTTGCTTCTACTCTGCTGAGGAACAGCCCACTGGAGACTGGAGCAGCAATTTTCCTGAAAGAACCTTTATTTGTGATTGTTTTTCCTTGCATGTCATGTACTGGTGCCTCTAGGGTCAAAGTCCCTAGGTCCTTCTTCCTCATATTCTGCCTGTGGTCAGGCAACTAAAACCACAGGTGTCCCGTAGTGTGTACCCTCTATATCCTCTCTCCTGAGCAAAAAAATCCTTAGTAGTGGAGTCCATACAGGTGAGGAGTAGGACATACCCTCTTTGAATTGCTGGAACTCCTAGGACAGTTTCTCGGCTATCATGTCCTGTAGTTTATCCACAGCTGATATGAGGTAGTAAGAGAGATTTCCTTTGTACTGCCAGAGTTGGCCAACCACATCATCCACCACTGGTGCCGCTCCATCTCTCCAGGTCAGTACTGCCAAAGAGTTGACATACAATGATAGTGTGTTCAGCCTTCAGCCACATGGGTTGTTTGCACTGGGCTTCATCTGGATCTTTGGACAACTGCGTGTTGTCTAGATCACTATAAATTACTTCCAATATGGCTATTTCCCTCAGGTACTGGATACCTCTCTCCACATTAATCCACTTGCCTGGGTTACACATCTCACTTGAAGGGATACCTTTCGTTTATGCCTGATATGAGTCACCTCCAGAGACTGAGGGCTTGTGTCCCTTTTCCAACCGCTTTGTCAATACCTCCTTTCCTAGAAAGGGGTCCCAGCTGCTTCCTTCCTTACCCTCTCATTCCAGGCTATTGGGCCTATTATCCCAGCATTGGAGCAGCCAGATGACATTGTGCTTACCTGGACAATGGCAAAAGTCTTTTTGCATATCTCACAGCTCACCCATGGATAGTGATCAGGTGGTTACCATCTTGCTTTCTTCCTCCTCCTCTTCTTGTGATGGCCCTGCTTTTTCATCTTCCCTTACTAAACAAGCTGACTTTTGCTTCCAGGCTTTCTTCTCTTGCATAGGGGTGACTGATACTGGTACAGATTGGTCCTCTGGCTCATCTGCAGTGCCTGTCACTGGGTTCTGAGTGACTGCAGCACCTGTCACTGAAGACCGAGTAGCAGCAGGTGCCTGTCACAGGGTTTGGAGTAACTGCCACGCTTGTCACATTGTAAGAGACACTCTCTTCCCTTTGAGGGTACTGAAGAGTGTTAAACAGGGCTCAGTAGTTATGGGCCAGGCCCCAGCACATTGCGGTGATTTGTGTCTCTCTGGAATTGCCAGGATGACAGCATACATCTTCTAAGTGTCCTACTAGTATTTCAGGAGTCTGAACTTGTTAATGGGTGAAGTTCCGAAACACTGGAGGTGCCCACCATCCTAGGCATTTGCCCATGCTATTCCATACACCCTGCAACTCATAAATATCCAGCCCTAGGGCAGATCTCTGGATGACACTCTTAAACTCCATGCTAACCTCAGACAAAACTGAGACAATATTCCAAAGAGATACCAATAGAAGTATTTTAACTACCCAAGGATGTTCAAGGTACTGACAAGTTATTGTACTGAAGGAGGAAACATCATAGAATAAGGTAGCAAAAGTGCCATTCTGTATTTCCTTCATAAAAAGCATTTCAGAGGAAGAAGTATAATTACTACTTGTCTCCACAAGTCAGTATCTGAAGTACAGTAGTGGCTTCAGTACAAAGTTCAAATACCAGGTTAAGCTCAAGGTCAATGTTCTAATAACCCAGGCAAAATGTCACTAATCATTGCAGAGCACAGCAAGCTGCAAAACCCAACACCGATCTTTAACATCTACCACAAAAACAAGAGCATAGTGCAGATCAAATAAACTAATATAGAGAACAGATGAATAAATATAATGACCCACAACTGTTAACAGATATAAACCTCTTAGTTTGTTCTAGTTAATGTTATTATCTCAAACCCTTCTTGTCCCACATTGGGTGTCAAAAAGGACTATGGGAGTTTAACCCCAGGCAGCAACTAGGACCATGTAGCTCACCCCCTGCAAAGTGGGATGGGGGAGAGAATCAGAAAGGGAAAAAAAAACTTGTGAGTTGAAATCAGAACAGTACAGAACAGGACAGCAAAGGAAGAGAAAATAGTAATAAAAATAATAATGATAGAATATACAAAACAAGTGGTGCACAATGCAATTGCTCACCACATGTGGCACCGATAACCCATTCATTCCTGAGCAGCAATATTTGCCCCCCGACTGGCTCCAGTTTATATACTGAGCATGACATTATATGGTAAGGAATACCGCTTTGGCCAGCTTGAACTGTCTGTCCTGGCTTTGCTCCCTCACAGCTTCTTGTACATCTGGTAGAGCATGGGAAGCCAAAAAAGTTCTTGACTACCTGGCTATAACCAAAACACCAGTGTTGTATCAACATTCTTCTCATACTAAATCCAAAACACAGCTACTAGAAAGAAAATTAACACTATGACAGCTGAAACCAGAACAATATTATATGCCACCGCTCATTGAATGTTAATTTCAACTAACTGCACAGTGAACAAATACTGTCTTTGTATAAAATAAGTGGAAAAGTAATGATTTACCAGATTTCCTTCAGATTTCAAAAACAGTAACAAAATGGGCATAGTTAAGCAGGGATTTGATCAAAATACAGCTCTTAATTATAACAAAAATATAAAATGTTTTAGGTTGAGCAACAATAAAAGTGTCAGGATTATCAGCTAAATCAGGAGGTTGAGAGACTGTGGTTGACACTGCACAAAAGACAGTGAAGAAAGATGCATGAGACATCCCATGCTACGCATCCCTGTTGCAGAGGGGCAGATAGGGTCCAGTTTTTACATTCACTGCATAAAGAATAGTTCTTAGGCTGTCTTGTGGCATGAATTGCTTTAGGACTGAGCAAATGATGGATAGAAGATAATTTAGATTTACAGGGACGGTGACAGTGAGGTTGAGATGTGCTGTTGCCTGCTACTATGTATTTCTTGTTTGAATGGTATCATGCTAGCTGAAGATAACCTAACTAATGAGAGAAACAGCCCTGAATCAGGTTTGCTGATGGTAAAAATGTTGAGTTGTTGCTTGACTCTTTACCTCAAGTGAATCATAATTAAGGTTGCCTCTAAAGTGCCACTGCACTTCTTTTCTGATCCCCTTCCCAGCTAGTCAGCTTACTTGGCTAGGATTATGTGAGCATGGAGATAAATGAAAGATTAAAATCTCAGTGAATGTCTGACTTTGGTGGGGTCTTTTATTTGATTGTTTGGTTGGTTTTGAATTTGGGGTTGGTGTTTTTCCCTCCTTCCTCTCTCCCATTGCACTAGCTGTCTTGTTTTGGACAAAGAGGGAAATGGTCACCCTAACATGCTGTGATGGAGAAGGCAGTGTTAATCAGACTAGGTAAAACTACTACACTTATGTAAAAGATGGACAGGTGGCATTGGTACAAGCAGTATTGCCAGCCTCAAGGAAAGAATAGATCTGAAGGCTGAGAAGTAAAATTACATGGCAGGGAAAGGAGAGAGGGCCAGACCCTCTTTTCTGACAAGAACTGAGCAAATGACCTGTATTGTCAGTTGCGCACATATATACAGATGTGACAGTAGTCGGCCCCAAAACACATTCACTTTTCCAAAATACATATATATATATAATATACATATATATATTTTTAAGTGTGGAGAACTAACAGTACTAATGTGAGGAGAAAAGTAACATTAAACAACATTAAATTCTGGGTGTTTTGGGGGAGCAGTGAAAGGAAGAATGGAGTATCTGAGATTGTTAAGACTAAATATTGCAGCATATGTCGGTTTTCTGTCAGATTAAATAACAGGGAAACAAGTGTAGCTATGGCTTCTAGATAACGAGATCTCATCTTCCTGCCAGGGCCCTCTTTTGCCATCTTTTCCTGTTTTCACAGAAGGAAGTACCTGAAAATTATGAGAGTGTTGTTTGGGATTTGGGTTTCCTTTTTTTTCTTTCTTTTTTTTCTTTTTTTTTTTGGAGGAAGAGAATTGGTAGAGTTAAATCTGAGAATGCTGAAAGAAAAGACTGTGGGGAAGACTATTGGAAAGAGTGACAGGGAAAGTCACTTAAGAAAGCAAAGGGAGATTTTCAGGTGGAGAAAAGAGTAGAAAAATGAGAAAAAAAAGAGCAGTGTTTCCAAAGATGGAAAATGAGTGGCATAGGGGCCTCTTGCTTTACTTCAGGAGAAGCTGGGAGAAAGGAATGTAATTAGGGAGTTCACTGAAGCTGCAGTGGAGCCAGAGAAAAGTCTCATGAGGAATGGCTTGTCCTAAATCTCATGGGTCAAGATTATGGGAGAAGAACATGGGACTCACCGGAGCTCACAGACAAGTGCCTCACTTGTATGGCTGAATCTCTCTGAGCAATAGTACCTTTTTGGGGAAAATACTGCAGGTCCTTTGAAATAAGGCTTCACACAGGTGAATCATGAGATTTCCAAAACAGCAGAAATTTCTCAAAGAATTGGATATTTGAGCATATAGGTCAACGTGTTTTTTACTATTACGCTATGTTCTCTGATACACAAGAATGTTGCCTTTTGTGTGTGTGTGTGTGTGTGTGCAGGGAAGGCAGTTTCTGTTTTAAGTAGCATCAAACTGTGTAATCTTAAAGTGGTGTGTGACCTGCAGGAGCTTTAAACTGTTCCTGGAAAGTGTGGGACAATGGAAAGCATAAAAATAGATGTATTTATTTTTTTATATTCTTTCTCTGTGACTAGATAGGGGATGATATTCAAGAAAGTCCAAGAGTATTTTTTATTCTAAACTGGATGTGACATGTTCTTCATTATTGTTTGGTTTTGTGAGTTTTTGCCACTCTCTCATTGCAGATTTTTCTACATCTCTGTGAACAATTGGTTTATTTTTATTGTAGCCTCTGGTGCTGAAACTAAATAAAAATTAACATGGAGAATAAGTTTTGGGTCAACCCAAAACAACTTGTATTTCTCTAACATACAATGGAATCAGAGAAGAAAACACAACTGTTTTATTGAGTTTGAAAATACTTTTCAGTTTTATCAGACAATGTTACTGAAATCAGTCGACCTTCAGAAGGACACTTGTACACTTTTCCTGAGATCAGTTATTGACTCTGGTGTTTGAAGATACTTTGGTCCCACTACCTTCCCTGACTGATTTGGCCTGAAATTTAAACAGAGGACTCTTACTTACCAGGAAAATTCCTATGCCCTTGCAATATATTTAAGAGATCATTAAAAGGGAAATTGCTTCCACAACAAAGAAGATGCTGTATTCCCTGCATGCACCACCCCCAGAGCACCTGTGGCTTAGTGGCTAAAGTTCCTTGAAGGGCCCAAGACTTGGGTTATATCCAATTCCTGAAGAGTAAAAATGAGGAAATTTTACTCAAGTCTCCAGCATTCTAGAAAAGTGTCGTGGTAATGTAGCATGCAGGGGTTGATTCCTTATTTTATTGGTTTTGTAGAACAATTCAGAGCATCTAAATTGGGAATTGAAATAACTGCAGAAGCACAGGGCTCTAACTGGTCTATTAGGAATGTATCTAGTCACTACTTCATCTACTGACTAATGTACAGGGAACACAGATTCATCTGGTAGGTACCTTAAGTTAGTTGGCTTTGTACACCCCTAAAAAATTCCTTTGTGAATCTAATATGAATAGGATGTGCCATCTTTAAGTGTTATAAGAACATATTTTAATAATGAAACATTATTGCTTTATTTGTTCTCAAATGTTGTCTTAGGCTAATATTATTATCTGAATTCACAAATATTTTCAGGATCAAAGAAATACACCATGTGCAAAAGCAAATTAAATTTAAAAGAGAAATGTAGCCTCAATTTTTCCTGCTTCCATATTGTTACCTTGAACAAAAGTGTCCCTTCTTCCTGCCTTTCGTTGACAGTTTTCTCTTCTTTTAGTGATCAATTTGTGAAATTAGGGACAGATTCTGGAAAGCAGAATGGATTCTGCCTATGTAGTTATTACCTGGTTTGCTCCCAAAGTGCCATTGCATGGTAAAGCACCATTCAGTGTATGGACAAAAGGTGCCAGGCCATGTAGAATTAAACATAAACCCTGAATAGGACAGTTAGAAAAATTTTGTCTGTCTTGTTAAACCCAATTACTTTCAAAAACCTTCTAAAGAACACACTAGATTTGCACTTCATTTAATGCAGCTTTTATAACTTTTTATTCCAGAGAAGCCAACCCATTTTGATACCTGATCTTTCACTCTCCAGACATATTTTATGTAGTCTAAGTAGCTGTTTATTTTGTGTGTATTGCAATTTTAAATTGCTCAGGCTGTTTTCAGACACAACCATCTTGTGTTGCCCTCAGTGCATGCATACCTACTCACAGTTTCTGTTTCTGTTCCTTTGGCTGTTTCCACCAAAGCTTGGGTGTATACAGTCCTAAAATTACATTTGGCCCTTTGAAGGCAACAGCGAGGCTGATGTGGCACCCGGTGAGAATGAGTTTGACACCCTGCACTAAAGGTTCGGCAGACTGAAGGAATGTCTTTCCTTTTTGCATATGGGCATACTTAATGCTGTGCTTGTTACTAGGAGAAAGTGAAAGGGAAAATTAAAGCCAAGTCTTTCTGATGAGAACACTCTTAGATTCATGGACCCGATCCTACCACTGCTGTTGATGCAGACAGCCTTTGTCATGAGACTAGTTCCACATGAGGAGGATTCCTTCACATGGAAGGAATTTTAGAACTTTCATGTGTTCCTGCAGGCTATGGATTCTTAACCTAGTCTTCTCAGCAGAGTAGTGACCATTCTGTATTCTATGTAGAACAGAGTACAAGCTAACCTCTAGCTGCAGATACTTGTGCTGGAATAGCACAGTAACTTTCTGGGTGAGGCTAAGAATCAGGAAGTTACACAAATAAATTAGGTTCCAATTCTGATCTCATGCTCTGGAGTAAACTAGAGTTATTTCATCAGAGTTGACCAATTCAAAAACTGACGCTTGAGCCTTTTTTACAGCAAACAGAATTAATTTACCCCTTCTCCTCAGCAGCATTCTATCAATAATTTCCAACCTATATTTACAAGAATGCAGGGCAATTAAAATTCATATCTAAATACACCATGTCTTTATTTATCCAGTATTTGCACATGTATAATTTGTAAGAGTCTTCAGTTATAGTTAGCAGTAGCCAGATGAGTATAGAGTCACAAGAAGCATCTTGCTTTTGGGTATTCCATAAGTGATCAAGATATCAATGTTCCTGTTTAGCTCAGGTGATGGTGTTTAACAAGTGCAATATACTAGTACTGACTAATTTAAAACTGCACAATTGTCCTTCTTAGTGTGATAGCATTCTATGATGATGGCTTCTGCAGACAGCTAGAAGCATACAAAAATAATAGTAAAACATAAGCAGCAGGACTCCAAAGAATCCTACATTTAGGTATAAACATGCATAATTAGGTACATTTGGAGTTACCGAACCTTTATTAAACAGGCATTGGTCACCACTTGCTTTGGATCTACTATGTCCACCAAAGGCTCCTTCATGGCAACATCCCTAATACAGGTCATGTCAAAGCCGTACACATTCTCCCACCCTGTCAATGCAAATGGATGTGTCAAAGATTAGCAGTAATAATAAAACACCACATGTTTTGCTTGTCAAAGCATCTTTCATTTGAAATAATTTCTACCATCCCCTAACTTTCAGCTCCTCTTCAGCACTTTGCTCCCTGCTCCAGCTGTCTATGTCATCAATGCTATTTTACAGATAGTGCAGTTGTGGCAAAATAACCTCACAATGTACATCTTTGAACAAGTGGTCCTTGTTTTTTCATGTCCCCAAAACTGTGTTACATGAAGTTTATCAATGACATCATGGCTTTAGACATTTAAGAGTGTTGCCCAAAATCATATAATATGTCAGGCTGAGACTTAGGAATAGCTCTAAGTTTATTCTGTTCTTTCCTATTCGTTCTGTTTAATATTTCCTGGTTTGTTGTTTTGTTTTTGTTTTGTTTTGTTGTTTTTTTTTTTTAATAGATTGCTATTCAATCAGCAGTTTGCATGCTCTTTTAATTATTTAAGTACCTTTAGTTTCAGCAAGTGAATTACTGACAGTGGAATTACAAGTCTGTTTTGATATTTGGAGCATCCAAGTTTTAATCTGCATGTACATCATGACAAAAAAAAAAAGCAAAATGTCCAGTTTTAAAAGATTTAAAAGCTATGATGTTCTTCTATATTTGAACTGTTCTTCTGTTCTGCCTGTTTCGATAAATACTTTTTATCTTGCTGATGTTTTTTTTCTGTCTTTTTTTTCTTGAACAAAATTAAAACATTAAAATATTGAAACACTGAAAAGGACACTGGCTTCCCTTTTAAGATTGCTTAACAAAATGAAAGAAAAACCTCAAAAAAAGTGAAATCTAAGTTTCATGAATCATGTGAGTCAAGGTCCATTCACTGCTGTATCTGAAAATCTGAAAATGTGAAAATCTGAAAATGAATACTGTGAACTTTAAAATAATAGTTTGAACACAAGCCAAGTAAACTGATAAACAGCAATAGTGAGCATGCTTAAAATGTCTTGTTTTTTCAGAGCACAGCATTTGAACTACTGATGTTCCCAGAGGACTATGACTGAAAATACAGTATGAGCAAGAAACCCGTGTATTCCTAAATTGTAACAAATCTGGATATTAACAGTTATTTGATTTGTTATCTCTTTATTGGGCTGCGAGTTCCTCTATATTTCAGGGGAGATGGTGATCAAAACTTTCATTTCAGGCATCAGCAGCATGTGAGAACTTCAGATTATATTCATAGAAGCCATATGTTTTTATGTGGTTACCCTGAAAAGATTAGTTAGTAAACCCTGAAGGAAGAATTTATTAACAGAGTTGTTGGGGGCCTCCATCACTTGATGTACTTCAAGACAAATGGAATACCTTTGAAATATATGCCACAGTCTGTATTAGACAGGGACATGTTGCAGCAGTTAAAAGACAAAACTATGTATTTTACATTTTTCAGGAAATCAGAGCAGTTGGCTATAGTAGTAGTCTGTGGCATTAATAGAGAAATCAGAAGCCAGATATTTTTAGAAATGTCATATTGCATTATTTCTTAATCAACATCAGTGTTCTTGAGTGTCCTTTGAAATGCTCAGCCCTGCATCTCATATGAAGGCAAGACTCTAAGAGCAAAAAAACACCATCAAGGATTTACAACTGAAAAGACAGACAAGATGGTGGTGCAGATAGTTAGGTAGTGAGATGGAAATAACTGCAGAAGTCACAGAGGTATAAAAAGTGAGGGGAGAAGGAAATCAGAAGTCAAATCAGAAATGAAAGTGTCTTAAAGGAAACAATATTTTAGAAGAGAAAAAGAACCTGAAATATTTTAAAAATTATAATAAATAAGCAAATTAAAACCAGGAGTATTGTCTGTAAGAAAATAAAAAGGCTCACGGTCTAGAAAGGAAGGGGTTCAAAAGCAAAGTGAAAAAAGGCATAAGGGATTTCTTTTTTATTAGGACAAAATGGTTTTGATTCCTTTAAAGGATTGTACATACTTTTTGTAAGGAATTTAACTGTCAATGTCATCACATAACTGAGGAGAAAAATCTAGGCTGTGCTTAATTCTCCCTGGCACCTACATAGATTTCTTGTCACTGCCCTACAACACTGGGCTTGCTTTTTGAACCAGAACGGCAGTTTTGTCCCATTGATAGTTCTGTGTATTGGCATGGAATTCGGTTACAGAAACACCATACTGTCTTTTCTGAGAGGAGCTGAGAGTCAAGGAAGGAGTTAGACATTTTTGTTTAAAGGTTGACTGAACCCATTCATTTGAACCAAGCTCCTGCATGTATTCTTAATCAATAAAACTGCTTAGGAATTTTGTAATATTTTTTTCCCTAATGGAAAATGCCTTTAAGCAAAATCAACTGGTTCTGAAAAATAAATAAAAGCCAAAAAAAAAAAAAAAAAGAAAAGAAAAGAAAAAAAAAAGTGGAATAATATAGAACTTATTAATTTCCTCAAAACTATTATGAGCAAATAAAGCCAAACTTGGGTGAAAACAAGTTGAACATGAACCGCGAGTATGACCTTGTAGTGATGAAAGTGAACCACATGCTAAGATATGAGGAGTGTCAAAAAAACTGTGTTTGCTTAGCCTGGGACAGCAAAGGCTAATGATGGAATCTAATTGCTATCTGCCACTACGGAAACAAATAAAAAGTCAGAGTCCCTTCAGGTGACAAGGGACAATGAAGGCAAGTTTCAGCAAGGAAAATTCTGAATATTCACAAACATGTATACTCCTGAGTGTGCTTCAGCATTTGTGTGCCCAGAGAAGCTATGGAAACCCCCATCTCTTGACCCTGTGGGGTGGGCCCCTAAGTGACCTGCTTTAACTGTGAAATCTGGCCTGCTTTGAGCAGGAGGCTGGACTAGGTGACCTGTAGAGGTCACTAAAAGCACCAGTTATGCAACGAAACTTCAAGAAAAAAAAATTAAATGTAAAGTTAATTTTATGCATCTATGAAGTAAAACAAAAAAGTAAATGGAAATTTCTGATCCTATTTTTTCATTTGCAAAAGCTCAAATAAAATATTTGATAAAGTTAAAACAGTGTTACATGCTTTTTTTTCTTGACAAGCTTATTATTGAGATACCATTTTTTCTAGGCTTATTTCTTAATATTTACAATTCATTTGCATCTTATTAATTTGGTTGTTCTTGTTGTTTTAAAAACAAAAAACTGGGACCTGGTTCTATTATCTATTCCACTTTTCTGCAACAATAGAAAGTGAATTTTACCAATTTTAATCGCAGTTATATGAAGTGATGTATTTATCAAAACAACAACAAAATTAAATCTTCCAAAATTCACGTTTTAAGATAGAGGTAGGGAGAAGTATCAATATAATTCAAAGCAAGGTTTACTGCACTAGGGTTCATGTTTGTATTCGAATTCTGGCATGGTCAGCATGACTTCTTGGCTTTTGCAAAGCTTTGCTATTAATTAAGATTGCAGTAAATCAAATAGTTTAGGGAAATAATCATAGAAAGGGTTACTGTTAGGCATTTACTCACAGTGAATTTTGAAGTCCTTGTACTGCCTGTCTTCAATTGCTACCACGTACAAAGCAGCTCGGTCTGGAAACATTAGCCCTCCAGGTTTCTGTTGATGAATTGTGGGGAAATGGATCTCGTAATCTATTCACCTGACAAAGACATCACATTTTGAACTGCACATACAAAAACCAGACAAGCACCCCTTGCATGATTTCATTGTTTTCCTTCAGATTGTCACATCAGCTTTAATCTCAGCAACTCTTCCAGCCTGTGGCAATGTTATTAGTGTTGACACAAATTTCACCAGCAGTTAACAAAAAGCAAAGCTCTTTTACTGAGATTCCCTTTGTTAAGCTTTTTGTTAAAGCCTAGGAAGTGGCACTTGGAAATGTAACTGTGTCTTGTTACAGTGACAGTAGGAGCGGGAAGGCTTGTAGTCAGAAAATAAATTATGATTGCTCCAGCAAGGAGTATGACATACAGAGCACCTACCAGCCACTTGTCTCGTGCGAAGATGACTGTGTTTAACATTGACTCATAGAACAGACAGTAACCCATCCACTCGCTGATGATGATGTCTACTTTATCCACGGGTAATTCAACTTCTTCCACTTTACCTTTAAATATTGTGATTACTGAAAGAAGAATCCAAAGAAATATGTTTCACATAATAAAACACCCAACTAAATTCCTTACTGGTGAATGTCAGGGAGATCTGACAGGCTGACAGCATCATTTCTCTTCTTGAATGCTTGTAGATAAGGGGTGACTCCATGTGACTCAGTGGATTTTATGCTATTTTAAAACTACTTGCAGTAAGCATAATAAACAGAAATTTTAATATCTGTATATAAGGAAAACAAAACAAAACATCAAACCAAATAAAACTCATATATAAAAAATGACCACGACCATCAACAAAAAAAGTCTTACCTGGTTACCTGCATGTTCTTATTTTACATGCTCTTTGGAATTTGGACCAAGTAATGCAAAGAATCCACCTAGAATCCTATAAACATCCCTGTAGGCTTTCATATACATGACCTCATCACTGAGATATTAAGTGATCTATGGACCTAGGATTTAATTTTCACCTGCTGTTCAAACATAATATGCTGGCTTCACAATGAGGAAACTAAGGTTTATTTCGTCCATGGATTCTGGTGAGTTGACTCAACTGAGAAAGTCAGATCTAGCCTGACAGTACACAGAAAAGAAAGTTTGTACAAACATGGTTCTCTCCTGAAAAACATTTTTCATTCCTTTCTGCTTGCTTCATGATTGAATCTTTGATATCATACTAGCGTTCTCTGAATCTTCTATCTGGTTTAGACTTGCATAATTTTCCGCTGGAAAACATTGCTGTCAGGTATTTTGTCACCAAACTGGTTTAAAGGAAATGAAAAAGGTTGCTAAAAATTTGATGTAGTAAAATACCAGATCCTCAGAGACACTATAACAAAACAGCACATTAAATGACTGGAAATAATGTATACTACTTACAGGAGACTGAGTATGCACTATGAAAGAAAATCAATGAGCAATTAATAGAACTGGTTGATACTAGAACAGATATTTTGCTTAAAGGAAAGTGCTGGTCCATATTTAGTTCAGTTATAACAAATAATTTCATTTCAGGATCACTACACAATTCACCAATCATTCTTGCTTTTTAAAATATATTTCCTATTTAAAAATGTATGCTAAATTCTTTAGGTAAATAATTTTCATCTTGTGTTTATCTGCTATTTATATTCTTTGTTGCAGTGGGTAAAGTCTCATGGTTCTGAATTCTTCCTTGACAAGGTAACTGTTGCACTTGAAATTCCAGAATAAAGTGAGTAGAGAACATTTTACTTTCCATTATTAATTGATTCAGTTACTGTATTAATCTTAATGGCAATTTTTAATGATGGGAATTTTTTAGTGATGAAAGTGGTCAACATTCAGTTTGAGAAGGATGAAAGTACTTTCATTTAGCTAGAAATAGGTTAGCTGTTCAAGACTGGATGTGTGGGTTGAGCAATATTTAGAACTCAGCCCAGGGAAAATTAGGTCTTATCTTTTCAAAATACATGCAGTACTAGTATTAATCTAACTAGATGTGGCCACTTTATTTGCACAGCAAACTTTTAATCTAGACTGGTCCCCCAAGAATTTGGGACACTCTGATTCAAACTGGTAACACAAAGTTATCAGCTGGTAAAAGCAATCCGGTTGGAAACAAGTAGAGTTCTCTCTTCTCCTTTCCACTCATTCCTTTTTCAGTTAGTAGCTCAATAGTTCATCTCTCCTTATACTGAAGACTCTTGGTGTCTATAAGCTCCAGCTATGAGTTTGCGTTAATTCTCTTTTCTCCCAAGAACTTCCACTGCCACAATTCTTTTGGAGTGAATTTTAGCACTGTTGACAGCTGCCAGGGTGATATGCCTACAGACTTAGAAGCCCTCTGTTTATAGCTATAACAGTCACAGTATCAGTGTAAGTTTCTTCTGCCTCCCTTCATTTTGATAAAACGTCTTCATAAGGCAACATGTAAGAAGAAATTGTGCTGTCCCCAGCTGCATTGTATCTGTTCTGGAAACAGTGGGTTTTCTGTTGGTTCAGCCCCTTTTGCTGACTCTGCATTTCTCTAAACAATTAGGGGGGAAAAGAAAAATTTCCATGAGCAACAAGATCCTGTTTGCTTTACAATAAAAGTGAATGTGGGTCAGTGTAAAGTGTGCAAGTGTAAATGTTAGTTCAATTGTGTAATTTGTTTATGTTGGAGACCAAACTGCAGTTGGACAGACTGCTGCACCTGCCCAGACAAGTCTCCTGCAAAGGGGAGTGGTCTCTGCTTCTTCATCCAGTTTTTCCAAGGACTTGCTCCTTGGAGAAACAGGAGAAAGAAGCAGAGAGAAATACCTTCTGCAGCCTCTGGAGCACACTGGATGCATCTTATTTATTCTGATGACAGTGCCTTCACACACAATTCCTGTTGCTGGAAATCCAAATGTGAATTGATTTGTGTAGCTACTTCATGAATAGTCATTCTAGAATATATGGGCTCTGCACTGAAGGTACAGCATAGCCAAGCTGAGGTCAACATTTCATTCTTTTAATGCCTTATCCTAGCTGTGGAGGAGAGTATTTTCTGGTTCTTTGCTTACTTCTTTTTCTGAACCAAAAATTGCATACACTGGCTGGCCTCTCATATCCCACATCACTGTTTTTTTCACACCACACCACTTGAATACGCATGCTGTACAAAAAATTCTCCTCTCAAACAGCTCTGTGTTAGTCAGAAGCTGCCAGTGACCACAATAAAAATTAGGGCAGATCTACACCAGAACAGAAACCTATTACTGCACATAAGCTAGCATAGCACCAGTGCAGACCCAGCTAAAAGGGAGATAACAAATGAGACAGTGTAGCCAGCTATGGTCTGCACTGCTCTGCAGCAAAGTCAAACTCTTCACGAAGAGCACTTCCAAATGAGAATTATCTCACAACCTCAGTTTAAAAAAGCCTGTTTTTTTAGGTTGTTACAAAGATATCTTGTGTGCAGTGATTCAGAGGAGGGGGAGGACTGAAGACATGAAATAGAGCTTGTTGGAGATTATTTTTAAAAAGAGTTTTCAGTAGGTTGAGGGTATTTCTAGTTTTTTTGTTGTTGTTGTTGGGTTTTTTTGTTTGTTTTCTTTTTTTAATTGTTTCCACATCCAAGGAAATTTCAACAATTTTCTATATTTTTTAAAATATTTTTTTAAAGTTCGAAGTCAGAAGATACTTAGTGAAAATTCTGTATTGATACGAAATATTTTTTGCTTTGAACCTTATTTGAATGTGTGTGTTGATTCTATTTAAGAAATAAGGTGGAATTCACACGGCAGAATTAATTGCAAATGTTCAGCTCTAACATGGGACCTTCTGTGTACTTCGCTAGATCAAACTGCCTGCTGATGAGTCCTCTTTGCTTCTGTTGTCTATGAGCCTAGAAGAAATTGTAGAAGTAACTTCTCCCATGAGGAACTGTTGAAGTGCCTAGAATGAGGTGTTTAGTTTTGTATTTACATAAGTAAATTATGCAAACCTACCATTTGCATATAAACCACACAACATAAATTAATCAGAAAAAGCGAAACAGTTATCTTCTCTTTCTCCTGAAGAAATTATTTTTATATATGCCTTACTGTTGTCCAAGTGGTTGGCCTTGATAATTTTTTCTGAGTAGTCAGATATACTTGAGCATTCAATCTAGGAAAAAAAAAAAAAAAAAAAAAAGAAAAGCAAGGGGAAGAGCTCAGTTATACAAATAAAACCAAAATCTACTAAAGGCAGCAAAGACTCTACAGGACATGTAACCATTGATAAAGAGTAAATCAAACCAACGTGGGCAGGATTGTCATCAATGATATCTTGATATTTAAACTTCAGTCTATGCTTAAGTTAAACTGGCTCATATAGAAGAGTTGTTAAAACTCCTGCAATGTGGAAAAAAGAGGTCCTAACTACAAAGTTACATAATATATTAATCATATAATATTCAGCTAGGCTGTGATGAAGTTGCAACAAGGAGTCCGAGGGCAATCAAAGGAGACTTCAGGGCCTTGGGATGACTGGTTAAGGGATCAGGAGCATAAGGAGTGTTCTTCTCTACCTTTTTAGTTGCAGGAAATGATGAAGGAAGAAGCAGGAAGATCCAGCAGATCAATACCTGGCTCTGAGCCTAGTGTCAGTGGCAGAATTTTGGGCTTTTTGATCATGGGTCACTTTACATGACACCAGGTCTGCTGGCAACAGACAGGTTACACCTGTCTCAAGGGAGTAAAAGGATCTTTGTGCAGGAGTTTGGAGGACTCATTGAAAGGAGTTTAAACTAGACTTGGAAGGGGGAAAGAGATAAAACCAGGTTCACTAGAGATAAGCCTGTGGGCAGCACACAAACGTTTGAGGGACAGTTTGCTAGTGAGGTCCTGTAGTGTGCTGTCTCAGTGCAAGTAGGGAATAGAGATAGATGCAGCAGCAAAGACACACGGGTTATTAATGTGTTAGAAACCACAGAAGCACCTAAGAATGGTCATGTAAGAATTAGGGCTTCTCCCCCTGTCACGGTTTAACTCCAAACGCAACTAGGACCATACAGCCAAGTGTGTGGGGAGACAATTGAAAGGGAAGAAAGGAAAAAAAAAATCTCATGGGTTCAGATAAGAACAGCTTAATCAGACAGCAAGGGAAGAGAAAATAGTGATAATATTAGAATACACAAAAGAAGTGATGCACAATACAATTGCTCATAGCCCACGATACCAATAGCCCATTAGAACCTGAGCAGCAGTATTTGCCTTCCATCCAGCTCCAGTTTATGTACTGGTTATGACATCATATGATCAGAAATACCCCTTTGGCCAGCTTGGTTTAGCTGTCCTGGCTTTGCTCCCTCACAGCTTCTTGTGCACCTACAACCTTTACCTGAAGAGTTCTTGGCTTGGTATAAACATTGCTTGGCAACAACCGAAACACCAGTGTATTATCAACATTCTTCTCATAGTAAATTCAAACCACAGCACTACACCTGCTAGTAAGAAGAAAATTAACTCTATCCCAGCCAAAACCAGGGCACATCCTAAGAAGGTGGCAGGATCAATAGTTCAACTGAAGTGCATCTACACCAATGCTACAACATGGGTAACAAACAGGAGGATCTGGAAGCCATTGTGCAGCAGGAAAATGATGAGGTAACTCACAAAACTGGAGTGCTGCATTAGATGGCTACAAACTCTTCAGAAGTGGTGGACAAGAAGGACAGGAGGTGTGGTAGCACTGTGTCTTAGGGAGTTGTTCGATTCTCTAGAGCTTAATGATGGTGATGATAGGGTCAAGTGTTTACAAGTAAGAATCAGGGGAAGGCCAACAAGGCAGGTATCCTGGTGGGAGTCTGTTACAGATGACCCAACCAAGATAAAGAGACAGACAAAATATTATATAAGCAGCTGGGAGAAGTCTCACAATTGCTAGCTTTGTTCTCGTGAGGGACTTCAACTTACCCAGTGTCTGCTGGAAATACAACACAGTAGAGAGGGAACAGTCTAGGGGGCTCCTGGAGTGTGTGAAAGACCGCTTTCTGACACAGCTGGTCAGTGAGCCAACAAGGTAAGGTGTCCCACTGGATGTGTTGTTTGTGAACAGAGAAGGACTTGTGGGTAGAGTGTTGGTTAGAGGTCATCTTGAGCATAGCAATCAAGAAATTATTGAGCTTTCTATTCTTGGGGAAGTAAGGAGGGTGGTCAGCAGAACTGCTATCTTGGGCTTCCGGGGCGCAGACTTTGACCTCTTCAGGAAACTGGTTGACAGAGTCCCTGGGGAGGCAGTCCTGAAGGGCAAAGGAGTCGAAGGCTGGACATTTTTCAAGAAGGAAGATTTAAAGGCACAAGAGCAGGCTGTCCCTGAGTGCCAAAAGATGAGCCAGCAGGGATGAAGACTGGCCTGTCTGAACAGATTGCTTTGGCTGTAACTTAGGAATAAAAGGAGAGTTTATGACCTTTGGGGTAGTCCACTCAGGAGGACTACAAGGATGTCATGAGATTATACAAGAAGAAAAATAGAAAGGTTGAAGCCCAGCTAGAGCTGAATCTGGCTGCTGCTGTAAAAGGCAATAAAAGATGTTTCTATAAATACATGAGCAACAAAAAGAGGGCTAAGGAGATTCCCCATCCTTTATTGGATGCAAGGGGAAACATCATGACAAAGGTTGAGGAAAAGGCTGAAGTACTTACTGCCTGGCATGCCTCAGTCTTTAATAGTAAGACCAGTTGTGGTCCAGGTACACAGCTGCCTGAGTGGGGAGACAGAGTTGTCTATACTGACATTGGGGATTGCCCTGATTAAAGTGCAGGACCTTGCATTTGGCCTTGTTCAACTTCATGAGGTTCACACTGGTCTGTCTCTCAAGCCTGTCAAGGTCCCTCTGGATGGCATCCTTTCCCTCAAGTATATCAACTGCACCACTCAGCTTTGTGTTATCTGCAAACTTGCTGAGGGTGAACACAATTCCATTGTCTATGTTATTAATGAAGATACTAAATAGTAGTGGTCCTGCTATAGACCCTTGAGGGACCCTTGAGTTTCTTCAGCTGTATCTAGCGCTGTGTGTATATATTCATCTGTACTTTCATTTTACTTCTCAGTCTTCAATCTAATGCTGCAACTGTCTCCTCTTTTACTGGGGTCTTATTCTGAAACAGTCACCACATTCCCAGATTTCCTTTTCCCTTAGTCTGTGTCCTCATCACTATCCTTTAATCCAAATTAGCTAACATCTGACACATGGCCTTTATTTTAGGTGTCTGTTTAACTCCTTCTTACCTACGCTGTCTTGTTTGTCTGAAAATACTTCAGAATTCAGATAGTTCTATTGCAGTGATTATGCTGAATTTTGTATGACTAAATGCAGCAGACAAACGAAGGTTTCAAGGGAGAATAGAATGTATTTTTCTGTCCCTCACTCACGCCTCCCAAGCACCAACAGCCACATATCAATCCTATCTCTACTCATATTACAACTCCCTAGATAGATGAACATCATTTCATGATCTACTGTTATCCTCCCACAATGCTTAGGAGTCAGAACACATAAAGAAAGAAAAAAACTGAGAGGGCTTGTTCTATTCACCTTGCAGTAGCAATCCCCCCAATCCAATGGCTATCGTCAACTATTTAAAAAAGGCTTGCAGAGAGAACTGAGTCAAACCACAGTGGGCACAGTGACAGAACAAAAGGCAGGAATCATGAACTGCAGCAAGAGAAATTCCTGATGACTGTAGCACTGGAATAGGTGCTGAGAGAGCATCCTTGGAGATTTCCCAGACTGGACTGGACAAGGCCTTGAGCAACCTGTTAAAGCTTTAAACTTCAGTCTGCTTTGAGCAGGAGGTTGGATTAGATACTTCCAGATGTCTTCTAAACTAAATCTTTTCTATGAGTCAGTGATTCTATGATTTATACCTCTGGAAGACCTAGAGATGATTCCAACAGTTGGCTGAGGTAGTGGCAAGGAACAAGTTCCAACAGTGAGTAAGAGGGAATAAGAAGAACCAGACAGGGTAGTGGATGAATTTGAACCTGAAGAAGGGAAAGAGTCAGAAAGAAGAGAGTGATTTCAGTGGTACTGTAGTCAGAAAACCAATACTCTGCATTTGTCAAAAGTACCCACATCATGCTATTTGAAAATCACATCTAACTGTAGAGAAGAAACTGGAACATCTCAGCTCTATGTAATATATCATAGCAAATGCTGGCTTTTTAAAAGGAACACTCACACTTCCCATTGGCACTCTTTGCCAATAGGATCATAAAGTCTGAATTTTACTGTAAAAATGCCACTGCCAGATCTCTGAAATATCTGTTTTTCCAAAATAAATACAACTCTTGCAGCTTGCTACATGACAAGGTTCACGGTGAGGTAGATCATGTAACAAGATGGCTGAAACTCTTAGGCTGTAGCAGAGAAGTTTCACAGCTGAGTTCCTCTGAGAGCACACCCCCCAACTTCAGTGCCACGCAGTCCATGGCTGAGCTGACACTGGTGTGCAACTGGGCCTTATAAACGTCTGAGGTACAACCTGAACTTTAAGGAAGTCCAAAGCAATGTAACCTAACAATAACAAAGCTACGGAAAAGTATTTTCTTTTACTAGGTGAATTTTCTGCCAGTGAGCTGGCTCAGTATAGAGTCAGATAAGCACCAGTGCCAGCACAAGGGAAGGAGGAAGACCATATGGCCAGGGATCTGGGAGACAGGAAGGTGGGAGCACAGCATCATTGTTTTGTATATGGTTATACTTTCACAGCATTGCAATATCCTTGTGTGAGACCTGCATTCCTGCGTCAGAGAAGGCTTCAGGTTTATTCTCCCTGAGGCTTTAGATAATAAATTGTGTGCTTGATTTACAAGAAATACACTCCCGCTGCCAAGTCTGTATATTGTCTCATGCTTAAACTTCAAAACTTCTGCCAGAACTTTCTGATTTCAGCTATCTATACTTCCATGCTCTAGTCTGACACTCAGATGAGGAACTCAGAATTAACAGTGGATTTTGAAAATATAAGCCTGAGAATTGAACAGGAGTCCTGGTGTGTCAAGTAACATTACCAATAATAGAAGAAGTACTGTTTAGATACTAAGTGACATCAGTATCTTCAAATGCAGATGTAGCCAACTAAATTTTAGTAAACAATTTTGTTGAAGAAGTACACAGAGAAATAGAATCTAATTCCCATGCCCCTTTTCTATGTTGTGTTATGTCTGCAGGGGAAACAGAAGTCCAAAACAAAAATAAATTGTATTTCTCATTTTAGAGTCAGTAGAAATAACTCTGAATATACTTAGGAAGCAAATCTATGCTCTCTCTAATGACTTTTCTGCAGACAACTGCACATTCATGCTCCAAAAGTTCAGTGTATTTAAGGTAATAATTCCCTTCTGCTTCTGAAAAGACTTATTTTTGGCACAGAAAATACGCATGTGCTTTTTTTTGCATGGTTCACTGAGTTGTAATGTACAGGGAAAAGTGTATTAAATAAATTTCTTTCCAAGACTACAAAGTTGTGGAACTTAAGATTCCGAAGATTCCACACAAGAGAAGACACTATATCTCAGTTTAGAAAAGGAACATTACTGCAGGTCATAGAAAGCAACAGAACTCTGCCGAAGTCACTGTAAATCAAGCCACACAAGAGCTTGGAGAGGAGAATTTCAAACCAAGACAAGTAAGAAAAGGTAAATTGCCAAGCCAAATTCTCAGGCTAAATGCACAAACTTAAAACAGAAGATAAAGGCTTCTTACCCCATAAACCTTCTTGGCTCCTGCCTTCGCAGCAAACATGGAGAGGATTCCTGTGCCACTTCCAACATCAAGGACAATCTTATCTTTAAAAACATGTTTATTGTGATACATTGAGTTTCTATATGTTAATGTACGCACTTCATCCTTTAACATTTCCTGTGATGAAAAAAAAAAAGGCTTTGTGCTGTTATTTGAAATATTCATATGTATTCAACACCGCTGCTGAATGCATTCCTTTATTATAATTTAAGCATTATTAACACACAATCTGAAGAGTTTTTCAAGTACTTCAGGGTGCACACATCAAAGCAACTGTAAAATGCTAGCTACTTATAAATGAACTATTAAGAAGAAGCATGATGACCTCTGTACAATTTTATTTCTCTAAATATTACTTCAGTGTTACAATCTATTTTAATTTGTCATTGTCAAGTTCTGATTTTTACTCCACTGATAGCAGCAGTACACACATTTCATTCCATTGACACCTTGTTCTCAAATGTGCATATATCAGCCAAATTATATCAATAAAGAGCACTGAGGTCAAAATCCAAATGCCACTTTTAAGAGAAGTGGAGGCCATTCAATACACACTTTAACTCTCTCAAAACGCTTCTATTAGTTCTAGAAGGCTGAACTTTTCCTTATACTACTGCCACCAATCATAGTTTAAGCAAGCAGGGAAATGAGATTTTGAGTTTCAGGATAAAAAGAATCAGTTCACTGCCGAGTACTCTGAAGCATTAGTGTACTGGATTGTTACACATATCAGTTGCTTACTTACCTCTCCTGGCAGGAGATTATATATATGCTCAATAACTACATGAATAATCAGCTATTTTTATAATCATAAAACATTATTTGGTATCAGGCAGAGAAAGAGGCAGAGGAACAGTCCAACAACACTGAAAAGTGACAGAGCACACCCTCATGGAAACTGTTTCCAAACTTATTAAGGACAAGAAGGTGATTTGGAGATGATCGACCACCAGATAGCTTTTTATGGTGATGAGGATGTGGATGAGGGGAGTGGATGCTTGTTTATCTTGATTTTAGCAAGAGCTTCAACACTATTTCCCATAACATCCTCATTGAAAAACTGATGAAATATGGATTACATAAATGGACAGTGAAGTGGACTGAAAACTGACTGAACTAGTGCTCTAAAAGAGTTGTGATCAGGAGCACAAAGTCCACCTGGAAGCGAGTCACTAGTGGTGTCCCTTCACGAGTCAATACTGGCACCAGTACTATTGTATACCTTCAATAATACACCTGGATGATTGGAAGGAGTGCAGTCTCAGCAAGTTTGCAGTTGATAGAAAATTGCAAGGAGTAGCTGAAGCACCAGGTGATTGTGCTGCAAATCAGGAAGACCTCAACAAGGTGAAGAAAGAACTGACAAGAATCTCAATAAAATCAACAAACGGAAATGCAAAGTCCTGCACATGGGGAGGAATAACCTCATGCACTACTATAGCCTGAAGGCTAGCTGTCTGGAAAGCAAACAGTATATGCTGAAAATGACTTTGGGAACCTGGTGGACAGCAGTTTGAACATGAATCATCAATGTGCCCTTGCAGCATTTTGGGATGCACTAAATAAAACATCACCAGCAGGTCAAGGGAGGTGGTTCAACACTGGTGAGACCACATCTGTGGTCCTGTGTCCAGTTCTGGTTCTCCAGGACCAGAGATGTTGGAGAAGATCCAGTGAAGGCCCGTGAAGAAGATTAAGGGATTGGAGCATCTGACATAGAAACATAGAATCATAGAATCATTTCAGTTGGAAGAGACCCTCAAGATCATTGAGTCCAACCATTACCTAACTCTAGCATGTCCTTAAGAACCTTGTTTATACACCTTTCAAACACCCCCAGGGATGGTGACTCCATCACTTCCCTGGGCAGCCTGTTCCACTGTTTAACCACCTTTTCCATGCAGAATTTTTTCCAAATATGCAATCTGACCATTCCTTGCCACAACTTGAGGCCACTTCCTCTCCTATCACTTGCTACTTTGGAGAAGAGACTGACATCCTCCATGCTACAACCTCCTTTCAGGAAGTTGTAGACAGCAAGAATGTCTCCCCTCAGCCTCCTTTTCTCAAGGCTAAACAGCCCCAGTTCCCTCAACCACTCCTTATAAGACTTGTGCTCCAGGCCCCTCACCAGCTTAGTCACCCTTCTCTGTACTCTCTCCAGTACCTCAATATCTTTCCTATAGTGAGGGGCCCAAAACTGAAAACAGTATTCAAGGTGGGGCCTCATCAGCACCGAGTACAGTGGCATGATCACTTCCCTAGTCCTGCTGGCCACACTATTCCTCATACAAACCAGGATGATGTTGGCCTTTTTGGCCACCTGGGCACACTGCTGGCTCATATTCACCTGTCTGTTAATCAATGCCCCCAGATCCCTCTCTTCGAGACAGCTTTCCAGCCACTCTTCCCTAAGCCTGTAGTGCTGCCTGGAGTTGTTGTCACCCAAGTGCGAGACCTGACATTTGGCCATGTTAATCCTCATACAACTGGCCTCGGCCCAACGATCCAGCTGGTCCAATCCATCTGTATGGACTTCCTGCCTTCCAGCAGATCAACACACCCACCCAATTTGGTGTCATCTGCAAACTTATTAAGTGTGCACTCAATCTCCTCATTTAAATCATTGATAAAGAGATTAAACAGAACTGGCACCAATACTGAGCCCTGGGGAACACCACTCGCAACCAACAACCAACTGGATTTGACTCTGTTCACCACAAGTCTTTCACAGAATCACAGAGTCACAGAATTGTTAGGGTTGGAAGGGACCTGTGGAGATCATCTAGCCTAGCCCACCTGCTAAAGCTGGTTCACCTAGAGCAGATCGCACAGGAATGTGTTCAGGTGGGTTTTGAATGTCTCCAGGGAAGGAGACTCCACAACCTCTTCGAGCAGCCTGTTCCAGTGCTCTGTTGCCCTCAAAGTAAAGAAGTTTCTCCTCATGCTTCGATGGAACCTCCTATGCTTCAATCTGTGCCTGTTGGCCCTCACCCTATCATTGGGGATCACTGAAAAGAGTCTGGTCCCATCCTTTTGACACCCACCCTTCTGATTTTTGTAAACATTGATAACATCTGCTCTCAGCCTTTGATTCTCCAGGCTGCACAGACCCAGTTCTCTCAGTCTCTCCTCATAAGAAAGGTGCTCTAGGCCCCTAATCATCTTTGCAGCCCACCGCTGGACTCCCTCCAGTAATTCCTTGTCCTTCTTAAACTGGGGAGCCCAGAACATAGCAGAGATGCAGCCTCACCAGGGCAGAACAGAGAAAGAGGATAAACTCCCTTGACCCTGCTGGTCACACTTTTCATAATGCACCCCAGGATACTGTTGACCTTCTTGGCCACAAGGGCACATCATTGGCTCATGGTCAGCCTGTTGCTGACCAGAACTCCCAGGTCTTCTCTGCAATGCTGCTTTCCAGCAGGTCCACCTCTAGTCTGTACTGGTGCCTGGGGTTATTCCTCCCGATGTGCAGGACCCTACACTTGCCCTTGTCGAACTTCATTAGGTTCTTCTCTGCCTGTCCAGGTCTCACTGAATGGCAGCACAGCCTTCTGGTGTGTCAGCCCTTCCTCCCATTTTGGTATCATCAACGAACTTGCTGAGGGTGCACTCAGTCTCTTCATCCAGGTCACTGATGAACAGGTTGAGCAGGACTGGACCTAATACTGAACACTGGGGAACCTCACTAACGATAGGCCTTCAGCCAGACTCTGCACCATTGATCACAACACTCTAAGCTCTGCCATCCAGCCAGCTGATGAACCATCTCACTGTGCATTCATCCAGCTCACACTTCCTGAGCTTGCCTATGAGGATGTTGTGAGAGATGGTGTCAAAAGCCTCTCTGAACTCAAGGTAGACAACAATTCTTTGGGCCCAGCTCTCCAGCCAGTTCTTTATCCATTGAAGAGTATACCCATCCAGACCCTGATCTGCCAGCTTCTCCAGGAGAATGCTGTGGGATACAGTGTCAATGGTTTCACTGAAGTCTAAGTACACAACATTCCCAGCCTTTCCCTCATCTACTAAGCGGGTCACCTTGTCATAGAAGGAGATCAGGCTGGTTAAAGAAGACCTCCCTTTCATAAACCCATGCTGACTGGGACTGATTGCTTGGTTGTCTTGTATGTGCCATGTGATGGCACCCAGGATGATTGGCTCCATGACTTTCCTGGGCACTGAGGTCAGACTGACAGGTCTGTAATTCCCTGGATCCTTCTTTCAGCCCTTCGCCACCCTTGGATGGATCCCATCTCACCCCATAGACTTGTGGGTGTCTAAGTGGTGTAGCAGGTCGCTAATCATTTCCCCTTGGATTAATTTGGCCTTGTTCTGCTCCCCATCCCTGTCTTCCGGCTCAAGGGTCTGGGTACCTGGAGCAGAACTGGTCTGACTGACTGAGTCAAAGAAGACATTTAGTATCTCAGCCTTTCTCTCATCTTCTGTCACTATGTTTCCCCCTGCATCCACCAGAGGATGGAAATTCTCCTTAGCTCTCCTTTTGTTCTGATATATTTATAGAAACATTTCTTGTTGCCATTTACAGCAGTAGCCAGGCTCAGCTCTAGCTGGGTTTTGGCCTTTCTAATTTTCTCCCTGCATAACTTCATGGCATTCTTCTATTACTCTTGAGCAGCCTGTCGCTTCTTCCAAAGGTTATCAATTCTCCTTTTATTCCTAACTTCCCGCTACAATTATCTATTCAGCCAGGCCGGCCTTCTTCCCTGCCAGCTCACTTTCCAGCACATGGGGAGGGCCTGCCTTCCTTGAATCCTTTCCCTTCAGGACTGTCTCCCACGGGACTCTGTCAACCAGTTTCCTGAAGAGGTCAAAGTCTGCCCTCTGAAAGTCCAAGATAGCAGTTCTGCTGACCTCCTTACTTCCCCAAAAATAGAAAGCTCAATAATTTCATGGTCACTATACCCAAGGCGACCTCCAACCGACACATTACCCATGAGTCCTTCTCTATTCAGAAACAACAGGTCCATTGGGCGTCTTCCCTAGTAGGCTCCCTGACCAGCTGTGTCAGGAAGCTGTCTTCCATACAGTCCAGGAGCCTCCTAGACTGTTTCCTCTTTGCTGTGTTGTATTTCCAGCAGACATTGGGTAAGTTGAAGTCCCCTACAAGAAAAAAGGCTAGAGACCGAGAGACTTCTCCCAGCTGCTTATATAATATTTTGTCTGCCTCTTTATCCTGGTTGGGTGGTCTGTAACAGAGCCCCACCAGGATGTCCACCTTGTTTCCCTTCCCCTTAATTCTCACTCATAGACACTCAAACCTATCATCACCCTCATCAAGCTCCAGACGATCAAAACCCTCCCTAATATACATCCCCAACAATGTCAACAATATTGATTTGCAGTTTAATCCTGAACCAGAAGCTCTCAGCTGGAACATCATCTGTCCCACAGCGGACATGATGCCATGCATTCAGCTGTCCTATCTCCCTTTTCACCTTCCCAGTCCATCCCTCCTAAGGAGCCTCTATCCAGCTATTGTGGCATTCCAGTCATGAGCACCACATCTCTGTAGCCATGCAACTGCATGCTCATTTCTAATTCCTCATGTTCAATTCGCCAAGCTGCATGTACTACTGTACTGGCACTGCAGAGAGGCTCTCTGTCATGTTGATTTTCCAGAAAATCTATGAGACCTTCCCTCGTAATACAGCATCATGATACTTCCTTGTTTGTGTGCTTACATGTGGGGTGGGCCCCTTCTGCTCTGTTTTACTGACTGACTATGAGGTCTTGTCCGCACCGCTCTGCATCTTTTGCTTACCAACTCTGCCCGCTACTTCCCCATGTGCAGTCACCTGGGTCACCATCTCTTTCCTCTATCATTCTTAGTTTAAAGGTCTCCTCACCAGGTGGGCCAGCCTCTTATTCAAGATGCTTCTGGCCTAGTTTGTCAGGTGGATTCCATCCCTTTCTAACAAACCTTTATCTCAAAGAGGGTCTCACAGACATAAAAGCTGAAATCTTGTCATTGACACCAGTTGCATAATCAGTTGTGGACCCACAGAAGCACTTCTCCTCAAGTCTTTATTTGCGCTGTTAGAATTAAGGTAAAAAAACATGTGGCACACCTTGCTGTTGATCACCATCCTAAGAGCTGTGCAGCCATACTTCATATGCTCCAGGTCTCATTGGTGCTTTTGTGGAGTAGCAGCATTAGTAAACCAAGGCTGATCTACAGGCTGGAAAAATCTCAGAAGCCTCTCCACAATATCCTAGACCCATATGCCTAGACCAGCAGGTCAGATCAGTATATGGGACCCTGTCCACAGCAGGAGTGAGACTTCCACTACTATCGCTTGTTGCTTCCTCCCAGTGCTTCTGCGTGGCTCAGGGCCAGCTGGTTCTGATGCTTCATTGTACAGAATTTCCTGCCCTTTATCTACAATGAAGACACTGAACCTATTCTGTAGCTAGAGGTCTGCAGGTGGATCAGGAGCCTTCCTCCTGTTGCCAAACATCACAAGTTTCCAGCTTCATGATCAGAGAAGTATCCACTTGCAAACCTGGTAAGTAGAGACTCTGACCACCCCTCTTTTCAGTACAGTTGGGAATTTAGGCTCTTGTATATTCAGGATCTTGAAGAAAATCCAGTCAGTCTGTTTCTCATGTCCCTGATTCTGTGAAGTGTGCCAACCTCCTCTAGCAGCTCCTTTGCTTATTTGCCATAGATCGTCTACCAGTACAGACTTGGTGCAGGTAAGGAGGCAATGTCCTACTTCCCAGTCTCAGAAAGAGGCTGCAGGTACTCCTTGCACTCCCTGAGACCTATAGAGCTGCATGCATCCATTCATCAGGATCTCAATCTAATTTGAGGTCTCTGATGTGTCTTCAATATTTCTCTTCGGTCTACTTCTCACTCAATTGTTCCTCTGTCTTTCATTCTTGGATTGAATTTCTGAAGGCTACACTGGCAAGATTTAACTGGGAGATAGAAATCTTCTGTTTATGTATATGCCCACAAGCTATTATTAGAGTAATGGAAATAGATTCTGTTTGTTGTGTGGTTTGTGAAAAGTGCCACTGATTTCACATTGTTGGCCTTTTTGCATCCTAGTCTTTAAGATGCCATCTTATTGGGTCACATAAATCTAAGATAGTAGTGTCATCTTTAGAACTGGTCTACAGTCAACTTTTTGGTGGCAAATATGGTCCACCATGTATTTTGAATTCTTTCCAGGAGTGTACTTACTGGAGAATATTGAGCTATACATTTTCATTAATGCAGCCTGTGCATTTAAGTAACATGCCTGGAGTTCAAGAAATTACTTGACTTCTCATGTCAGCTGAGTAGCTGTTCTGTTGGCATTTGTGCTCAAATATGCAAAAGAACCAAAGACCTAACTTAGCAATTAGGTATTTTCCATGTGTGCAACCCTCATAAATGCACTGAATTGATGCACTAATGAAGATCGCCACTGTACAGATAGCTAATATGAGCTCTGTATAGAACATATCTATGTAAGATTCTAAGGGACACAGAGGTTTTGAGTACAGGTCCCTAGAGAAGTGGGTGATATCTTTGGCAGTTAACCAGATAATACAATCTCCTGAGTTAAGGCAGAGGAATACAGTTGTAAGCAAGTGGGAGAGGGATAAATAACTTAAAAAAATAAAAGAAAATAACAACAACAACAATAATAATAATAATAGTTACTGAAATTAAAAAAAATATTACCTCATGAATTCCAAAGTGAGCATAGGAATCAAAGTAATAATCTCTGGATGTCATCTCTTCTGGACTGATGAGCTTTGCCATCTTGCCTCGGCCTGGGCAGCTTGGTTGCAATGGAACATGTATAACAGATTGAACTGGCTTTGGAACAACAGCAGGCTGAGGAGGCTGGGATGGGATAGGGCAAACCTAGGAGAACATGGAATATTTTTAAGAGGCATCATTAAAAGCAAACATTTTTCTCTATGTCTAGTATAGTGATATTATTGTGACTATCTAGGAGATAGTAAGACCAAAGACACATGGGATATCATAAATGAAATTTAGGCTGCCTTCTGTTCCTGGCTCTTTATTTACTGTCTTGGAAAATTTCCTTAATGGCATTTTCCTTGATATTACTCTGTAGATACCTACATCAGTGCAAAGTAACAGCATATTATTGGTGTTGGCTGAAGTGTGTGACTCCAAACATTAACACAAGGCAGTTAAGAGATAGGTTTTCTTCTTTAGTGTCTTTTTCTGTCAAACTGCTACAGCTTTGTGAGAGGTAAGTTGTAATAAATAAAAAGTTCCCTGCAAAGAAGAGCTCATAATTAAATTATTTTGGACACAGTGTTGCCAACAAGAAGGACAGGACTCACAATTGATTCTTAGTTGTGAGGTAATGTTTCTGACTGTATTGATGAGATAGGTGTAAGAATGCTCGCAGTATCTGAAAGTATCTGATGTTGAGAGTCAGCATGTCCAGAAAGCACTGTAGGGAGCCATGAGGGATATATGATTCCCTAATTTAGTTTCCTGGTGTTGAGAGATGCAGGAGCTATGTGCTACCAATACCCTCTGGCCCATTGCACTTCATTTTTCCTTGTATATTGCATCTCCAACACCATAGAGCCAAAATGCTCACATCCCCTTTACTCAGACACGTGTAGCACCTAAGGCAGAAGACAGAATGTTTCACAAACATGGTTTGGCTCATAAGTATACCTACATCTTTCATCCCTAACATGAAGTAAAATGCTGAAAACTGAGAAAGACTGAGCAAGATGCTACAGCTTCACAAGTCATCAAGAGCTTCATATATTAAGAAAGACAATCCTACCTAAAATACATCACCTCCTCTTGTACTTTTAAAAAAATTTTTGGACTTAGTAGTTTCCCAGTGGGGACTAGATTTGCCTGAGCCTCTCCTAGCTACTTCCATGAAGTTCACTCTGTCTCCTATAGCTTGATACGGTGACCCATTAATCCCTTGTAATCTCTCTAAATAGCATCAATTAACCTAGTTCTAGCACCAATTAGCTTAGTTCAGCTTACTTCAATATATGTATTAAAAAAAATCACCACACACAAAAACTCCCACATTTTTTCCCTTCTTCAATTAAATATTTAAATGTGTCATCTTTTGATGGTATCTTTGGTCCATCTGTGAAACACGAATACTAGTGGTTTATGTTTCTGTAACACCTTTCATCCATAGAGATCCAGAAGCACTTTATTTAGATGTCTTTTCTACTTCTGATTTTTTTACTCTATTACCTCACCCCATTCACCTACCACCCAGAATACAATTGTTTCCAATTGGTATTTGTATTTCTGTCCTGTCTAGTTTTAAAATGTCCATCTGCAGGAATTTATCTTAAGAGACTATCTCCTTGCCCATTCATTGCAAGAGACACCTTGACAGTTCAAGCCTTCCAGATTTAATCTTCATACTTTCAATTACGTGCTTGAGGTTATATACCAACATTTTTCTCCATTGGTGTATACAATATCAAATTTTTGCAGTTACCTTGCCCTGTAGTCCTTTCTGTATTTGTCTACTGGATTACAAAGACTCATGGAAAAACCTTTTTATGCTAAGGATGTGAAGTTCACAAGAAGTGCAAAATAGCCAGTAATGAAGGGGTTCCAACTGAGACCAGATGAGACAAACATTCAGCTGCTTGGAGACAAGGATGTTATATATGTCTGCATTAGGTACATGTTTTCAGGACCAGTAAAAGAATGTTTGCCTTTCACTGTGGATTTTTTTTTTCTCAATGGAGGATTTATATTGTAGTATTTTTTAAAAATCAGGATGAAATAGGCAGTTTGTCAGTAGCAGGATCTGAAGCAGAATGTACTTTCTGCTTGATAAAAACTAAGCTCATTTTATTTTAAATTGCAGATAACTATGAGCTCAATGCAACCGAAAATCTCTCTAAGCTCTAAAACTGCAAATCTAGTCAGAGACAGACTCTGTAAGAAAACTGGGAGAGCAAATTGATTCTTAAAACTGCTTACTTTGAAGCTCTTTCTTTTTCAGCCAGTTCAAAGTCAAGTGCTGCTCTGAACTTTCTACACAGAGCATCTGAAATGCCAGATCAAACTGCCATAGACAAACCTGTCCATTTCTTATCAGCAGGAAATTAATTGTCCTTTGCAGACAAGTATAGCTTAGAGTACATTACAACTGCTACATGCGATTTTACCTAAGGTAAAGATGATAGTAAAAATATTGTGAAAACACTGACACATGTTCTGAAATCTGAGGCTCTATTGTTCACTTTAAAATAAAGTCTCTGTCCAAAACAACTGAGACTGAGCAGTTATACAAGGATCTTTGTTATACACTAAGTGTCCAAATCCTCAGCAAGTCAAAGAAAAAGATGCAAGCAGGCCTTCAGTATGACAGAGGCATGGCTGGCATATTTAGGCTGCTGTAGAAATAACACAGAGTAGCAAGGAGGACAGCAAAGATCACGAAGGTTTGCAAGTCTGTTATTCATTTGAAAGTTAAAAATTAATCCAGATATCTAAATGTAAATACAAGGTAAGAACTGTGATACCGTTGTGGATCTGAGCCAGGATATCCTGTCAAGATTCTTAGTGGGGACACTCTTTGGGGAAAAGCCAGAATCTTCTTAGTGAGAGGTCACAAATTAAGGAAGCAAATTTGCAGTTTGGTATAAGGAAATAGTTCTTCCCCCCTAACAGAGGCTAAGCACTGAAACAAATGCTTAGAGGGTCTGTGTGGTCTCCAGCCTTGTCGACTGCAAAACTCAGCTGAAGAAGGTCCTTAGCAGCCTGATCTAGCTTTCACATTCTCTTTCTACCTGTATTATTCTCTAATAATGAGACATGGACAGTTATATTTGTTATATTTGTACTATGCAAGACACATAGGTAGCAATGACAGGATAAACTTATAAACCTGAGGCTAGTATAGATTATGGGATAGGTTACTGTGATGGATCAATCAAGATGGGGTTAATTCCTACATTGCCAGGACATCTGGGTATTCAATACCATACAAAGTCAAGCTCAGGTATAAAGGCAGAAGCCAGGGCATGACCTCTCTTGTGCTGGTGGTCCTGGTGGGCTCCTTCTCAGCCTTTGTTTTCTGATTGTCCTTCCCATCCACCAAGGGCAGGAGAGGGGTGAGCGAGTGGTGGGTGGTTTTAGCTGACAGCTGGCAGGGGGCTGGGGCTGAAATACAACCACCCATTCTGGTGAGCCAGCCAGGAGAAATAAAAGGACTGGGATAAGGACAGAGCTGACCAGAGTGTCTTAAAGTTTACTCTATTAGTTAAGTGATCACAGTGTTTCTTTGTTTGCTCACGTGGCTGTGTCATCTGAATTCCTATATGCCACATGTGTTCCCTGTGGGGCTTTTTATTACATCTGGGAAAAAGATTAGGTTGATCACATTGCTGTCCTGTATGATACCAACCTATGAGACAGTGATTTAATTTCTTACACATCTTTATTGGTATTTTTATAAGATATTGATGATATTTCTGTACCTTGGATGCCATCCCTCTGAACTGATCGGTAATTGCGGACAGTCTGTGGAGAAGACAGAGGGCAGGGCAATTTCCCCCCATTTCTTCACCTCCGTTTTCTCCTCCAGCTTAGGTGCAACAGTTTTTGAGGATTTTGAACACCCTGGTAATATTCAAGCTAGCATGCTCTTGTTGCTATGTCTTCCAAATCTGTGTCGGGTCATATACAGGGTTACAAAAGGATGTGTTAAGAATATTACCCACAGATCTGCCCTGAGGTTGGATGGTCATGGGTGGAATGGCATGTGGGAGAACATGGGCAGTTATCTAGAGAATTTCTCACGTCTGATGGTTTGGAGTTTTACTCCTGAACAACTGCAGGACCCTGATGAGGTGATAGAATATTTAAAAGGAAAATGCTCTGGCTATTCCAAAGAAGCACAACTTACTGCACTGTGCTGGGCCCTGGCCAGTATCTATCAAACACTGCTTAACATCATGCAGCACCCCCAGGGCAAAGCTGGGGGGTAACAAAGTGACAGGCGCTACGGTTACCCAGACCAAGGAAGCAGGTGCTTCAGCTGAATCAGAGAACCAACCTGTGTCTGTACTAGTTGACCTTGTCCATAAAAAAAACACACAAAGAAATCAGTTCACTTAGTGAGGTAACATGATGACCTAGTCCCATCACAAGAACAGGAGGAGGAGGCAGAACCAGAGATAATCACCCGATCTCTATCCCCAGGTGAGCTGCCAGATGTGCAAAAGGATCTCAGCCACTGGGATGGCGAGTACATTGTTGCTTGGCTGATCCAATGCTGGGATAACGAGGTTGGTAGCTTGGGATTAGAGAGTAGGGAAGCTGAGCAACTAGAATCCCTGTCTGGGGAAGCGGGCATTGACAAGGCAATTGGAAAAAAGGCACAAACCCTCAGCCTCTGGGGGCAACTTCAGGCATGAAGGAAAGGTACCCCTTCAAGGAAGATGTTACTTGCCACCCAGGCAAGTGGACTACCATGGAGAAAGTTATGCAGTACTTGAGGGAATTAGCTATGCTGGAGGTGATTTATAATGACATCAATAAAAACAATCTACCCACAGATCCCGATGGAATCCAGTGCACACAACCCATGTGGCCAAAGTTCCTGCAGAGTGCACCATTGTCCTATGCTAGCTAATTGGCAGTAATGTCCTGGAAAGAAGGCAAAGGACAAAGGGTGGATGAATTGGTTGGCCACCTCTGGCAATACAAGGAAAGTCTATCTTCCTCCCTGCAGTCCTGCATCTTGGCTGTGGAGGAACTGCCAGACATGCTAGCTGAAAAACTATCCCGAGAGTTCCAGCATTTTGAAGTCAAATTTCGCTCCCCACCTGTATGGCCTAGGGTCTCAGCTACTCGGAATGAACATATCTCCAACCGAGAGAGAATGTAAGAGGGTATACAAAACAGGGAACCCTGTGTTTTTGCCTGCATGACCATGGAGAACACATGAGGAGGTGGGATGGGAAACCTACCTCAGTCCTAGAGGCACAGGTACATGAGTTGAAAGGAAAGACAACCTCTAGCAGAGATTATGCCAGGAAAAATGCTGTCCCAGTTTCCTGCGGGCAGTTCCCCAGATATAGTAGAAGAGCTGATTTTGCTTCTGACCCTCTTGAAGGGACTTCTGATTCATTCTTGCAAAAAGTGGGCAATGAGTACCACAACCAGGACTAGAGAGGCCCTGCCTCCAGCCAGGTGAAGGAGAGAAATAACTGGTTTTATTGGACTGTGTGGATTGAATGGCCTGGAATGTCAGAGCCACAAGAGTGCAAGACTCTAGTGGACACTGGGGACCAATGTACTCTAATTCCATCAAACTCTGAAGGGGCAGAATCCATCAGCATTTCTGGAGTGACTGGGGAATCCCAACAGTTGACTGTATTAGATGCTGAATCGTAGAATAATTTTGGTTGGAAGAGACCCTCAAGATCATTGAGTCCAACCAGAACCTAACTCTAGAACTTAACCATGTCCCTAAGAACCTTGTCTAAATGCCTTTTAAACACCTCCAGGGATGGTGACTCCACCACTTTCCTAGGCAGCCTGTTCTAATGCCTGACAATGTTTCCATGAAGAAAGTTTTCCTAATATCCAACCTAAGCCTCCCCTGGTGCAACTTGAGGCCATTTTTTCTTTTCCTATCATTTGCTACTTTGGAGGAGAGACCAACAGCCTTCATGCTACAACTTCCTTTCAGGTAGCTGCAGACAGCAAGAAGGTCTCCCCTCAGCCTCCATTTCTCAAGGCTAAACAGCCCCAGTTCCCTTAACCACTCCTTATAAGACTTGTGCTCCAGGCCCCTCACCAGCTTAGTCGCCCTTCTCTGTACTCTCTCCAGTACCTCAATATCTTTCCTATAGTGAGGGGCCCAAAACTGAAAACAGTATTCAAGGTAGGGCCTCATCAGCACCGAGTACAGTGGCATGATCACTTCTCTAGTCCTGCTGGCCACACTATTCCTCATACAAACCAGGATGATGTTGGCCTTTTTGGCCACTGGGCACACTGCTGGCTCATATTCAGCTGGCTGTTAATCAATGCCCCCAGATCCCTTTCTTCCAGGCAGCTTTCCAGCCACTCTTCCCTAACCCTGTAGTGCTGCCTGGGGTTGTTGTCACCCAAGTGCGGGACCTGACACTTGGCCTTGTTAATTCTCATACAACTGGCCTCGGCCCATGAGCTGCAGTTTGGGGCAGGAGAGGAGCGGTTTCAGCGTGAGCTGTGGCCAAGGCAACAGGAGAGTTTCAGCATGACCTGCGGTGGAAGCCTGCTTACTGCTGCGGCAGAGCTGCCATGTGGTGGCACCGCAGCATGGATCCAGTTGTTCCGTATAACCATTGCTTTTGCAGGTTCTTTCATTATTGCTGTTGTAACTGGTTGTTCTTTTTTTTTCTTTGGTGTTCCGTTACACTGTTTTTATCCCAACCCACAAGTTTTGCCTTTGTTTTCTGATTCTTCTTCCCATCCTACCAGAGGTGGGGGAAGGTTTTAGCTGCTGACTGGGGGGCTCTGGGGCTAAACTATGACAGTTATAAATTTGGGTTTATAGATTTGTACACACAATAGGAACAGAACCTGTTTTCATAATATTAAAAACCTCACACCGTGAGAAGAACACAAGCCACTCTGTAATGAAAAGCTCTTGAAGCTACATGTAACTGAATTGGACTGAATGATAGGACAGGAGATGACAGAATGTAAGGAAGGGAGTACATTTAAATGTCTGTAGCATTTATAAAAGTCTAAGTACTTTTAGACCATTCTATGTGCCTGTGCAGGTAATAAAAATGCTCTTCATCCAACCTATCCTCTTGACTGCTTGCTTGATGTACATTACAGTGCAGCTTGAGTACAGCAGAAAAAAGCAGGTGATAAATTGTACTTATGGATGTTGACATTTAAATTGTGTTATTTTTTATAAAGATGGAGATTTTGCAATGCGTGTAAAGTAGAAGGTCCAGTACAGGGCATTAGCAGTCCTAGTTCAGCATAGAACAAAAAGAAATAAGGGAGAAATGTTATTACTGTAATAATAACTAAAATTTACTCTTTGCAAAGTATCTCATGGAAGGATAGAGAAGAATTATTTTAAAAGTGCTGAAAGGCACCTTTCTTCAGGACAAGGTTACATTTTTATCAACTTTGGCATGTGATAGACTTAATGTCTGTTATTGGTTTAGATTTAATGTCACACACCTAACTGCAACACCTTGGTTTACAAGATCCCTGTTACAAGGAACAGCTGGAGAAATGCCTTGTGCTTTCACCTGTACTTTTTTGTGCAGAGCAGATGGTCTGTCACTAGAGTCTGTTGCCCATCTGTTTGTATGAAGCCCTCTAAGCGTCATGAGGAGTGAGCTAAGTTGCACGGTGAGGAGTTTCTCAAGTCCTGGCCAAAGTCTCAAACCTGCTTCTATTGAAGTCAGAGTTTCACAGTCTCAGCTCAGTGGCGTATCATATTGTAGAGCCATTGCCCTTTGGTGGATAATATTAAAAGTGAAGTACAGCTGGAAGATGGCTAAATTCATTCTTCATTTAATGGAGTAGAGACTAAGTTACTACAATCAATAATCTGAAAATTAATCCACGCATATAGCTATGCTGTTCCCTCCAAATATACATCATACGGATTTGTTACAGCATAATGGTCTCTGTCACACAAGTCAAGAATCTGAAAAGTAAAGAATTAAATATTAAATATGAGTTTTAAAACTCATTAAGGAGGTAAGATGTGCTGTTCTATGGCATGATGTTCTATGATTTTGTTTCCACTCTTCAGTGCAATCAGGAATGGAAGAGGTGGATATACTCAAGCACCCTGGTTATTTTGACATGTAAAAGTAAAACTGGCAAGCTGTGAAATACAGGCCAGACTATCAGGACTATAGTGTTTCTGAGAGACATTTCAGACTTTGCAGTGTTTTCTGGCTTATTACCATGTATATCAGGACAGTTAGTAACAGCATACTTTCTAATACATCTCTTCCGAATTTGGTGCCTTGCTAATAAGTATGGGCCTTTTGGTTGTTGTATGTTACAGCAGCCTTTTTTCTGTTCCAGAATCCAGTCTGGAAAGTTGGTTCTGATGTGTAGATCACAGAGGAGCACAAACTGCAACCAGTAGCCTCACAAGGCCAGCAGCTCTCCCAGATTGCAGCATCTGGTTTTGTAAAGATTTACAGCTATGTCTGACATGGTAACACTGCACATTCCTGCTTTCCACTGGGGCATCCCATCCCTTTTAAAGATTCATGAAAAACAAATAAAACCAAATTGTGAAAAAAAATTCTTCCTATTGATTTAAACCTCTCCTTTTCTGACCAAAGATGGTGAGAATTTAATTTAATTTAATCATTCTTCATTCCTTTGGTAGAAGCTGAGACATCACAGTAGTGAAAAACAGGAAGGTGCCTTAACATGTGGTCCTCACCCTGTTTATGTTGACTGGGTGAAATTCTGATATCATAATGGGAGTTTTAAATGAAAAACTGGGGTCAACTGTGAGAGCTAAGAATGTTATTCCCAGCCATATGTTACATATTTGGTATTAGTTCTATCAAAACTTTAAGTGCACCTAATAGCCTTTGAAGGCCAGGGAGCACTGAAATTGACTGATCACCATGGAATACTATTCCTTCTCTTCCATTCAGTTATCCAGATTTTCGTTCTGAGATTTCTGGTTTCCAGGAGTTTTGACAGATCTCTTCTCTTTGCAGCACTACATCCAGAGCTCTCTAAACCAAAGCAATCAAGATGTACAGATACAAGACGGGGAAACAGCCTGTTGTTCTGACAGGGCTATTAAAGGCTTAGCTTTTGTGTTAGTTCAGAAGGAAAGTTTGAGGTATGTCTATTACTTGCCTATTGTTGAAAGTCGCACAAGAGGAGAATCTGATAGCAGCATTTTCCATTTCAATTAGGCCATAGCCTCTGGGAAATAAAGCCCTTTTCCAAGTTTAGTGTCATTTTATTTCTGATTCGCCTTTCAAGGAGTTTCATAAGGGGAATGCATCAGGTCTTCCAGCTGATTTTAAAATATTGGTCGCAAACTCAAGTAATCTAAAAATAAACTGCACCAATTTGATTCCTGGACATTCATTGCAATCTCTATATTTGGTAGTGCAAACTCTTAACATTAAATGCTTACTACTTGCACTGATACTTGTATTTTAATATCCCATCAGGCAAGTATGTCTATACTAACAACACTCAGCAATGTTCAGCTGTTCAGGGGCCAAACTCACACTACCACTTCCAACTCTCATGATCAGGTTTGGCATAGCAGAGTGAGAAGGTTGCTGGAATAGCACTGACTTAAACTGCAGTTAGTCTTCCACTTCCCCTTGTATTCTGCAATACAACTAGTCAAATAGCACCAGTCTTGCCTCATTTTTTGAGACACGACATAAACCCTCAGATTTACATGTGACTATGAGTGGAGTCTTCAGGTCCTCTCAATCCAGCACTAGTTCTAGGCAACCTGGGTATTGTGAGGCAGTAGCTGGAATAAGGCTAATAGTTCTTCCTGTGTGCACATGTACACTGATAATTCAGGGTTCCTGGTGGGTGATGTTCTCTGCTGCTTGGGTAGATTTGACACTTTGCAAACAATTATGATGAATAAATAGTTCCATGCTATATTTCCCTGGGAGTAGCTCAAACTCTGTGTTGTTATTTAACAAGTCATGCTTCAGTTCTGAAGAGAAGCTGCTAAATAAATGTATACTGTGATTAAGTTATATAAGATACCTATCATTAACCAATTGACATGATAAATGCTTTCTGATCACCTGCAAAATGAGGGGATATTTTTCAAGTTTTAGATCCTTCTGCATGACAAGAGAGAGACAGAAGATTAAGTAATACATTGTTTGGAAGCAGAGTGCTTAGTTTAGATATAACTAATAATTAATAGATGTATTGAAAGTAAGAAACAATCAATTATAACTATTTTTATCAATTATTTCTTAGTGTAGATATAAAGTATGTTAAAAATGTCTTAAAATTGTAGTTAATATGTAATAATTGTGTGAATATAAGCAACGCAAGAGTGTCCAGTCATTGGAGCACTTAGGGAGGATGATCCCCAGACCTCCCCAGCACTGTCAATAATGAATGCCTGCTTAACAGTATAATTGACTCTGCTGTTAAGTTTATTTCTCCACTTCAGTTCCTTTTTCTCCTGTAATGTCAGGCTCAGTAAATAATGACAGTTTTCTAGGACTGCCTTCACACAAACTAGTTGGACGAGTTGGACTAGTTGGGAGGAGGATCTTGGTTTCTCATTATTCTGCCCCTTCCCTTCTCTGTGTATCATCAGTGTCACCTTAATACTTCCTTTCTACAGTATAGCTCACAGTGTACGTAGACTGTACAGGGAAATAAAAAGACCCGCCTTTCACTCATCCGCAGAGTCCAAATTTCAGTGTACAAGACCCTATAAAAGAAGCCTCCATAATGGGTGGTGTGTCACCCACCTGGGTGATATAACTCCACATAAATTCTAAATTACAGATTATTTATTGTCACAGCTAAGAAGCCATGAATGGTGCATAGGAATCTATAGCCAGAATGTAAGGGGCCTGTTAACAAGTGATAAATAGTTGTATTTTAAGGACGACTAGGTAATTCAGCTCTTTTTTTTGAAATAAAATTCTTTTTAAGGACAAGGTCACTTTCTGAGGCATGAAACCCTAGCTCTTTTAGCAGTTGTTTTCACTTTGTGATCAACTATATACCAGTGAAGTTGTGCTACAGTTATCTGGAACAGTGAGCAGAGATGTAAATGTGACTGATTGTTTTAATTCATCTCCAAGTGAAGAGAGATATGTCCCAGATTACTTTAAAACCCCTCACATCACAAGGCACAGCTTGTTGTAGAAATAGCAACAGAAGTTACAAGAGCCTGTACTGAAAACATAAAAGTTGAACGCAGTGAAGAGGAAGAGTGTGTCGCAGATCATTGCATAAAGAGTTACAAAGCTACAATGCCAGAGATGTGTGAACTTTCTATTGTGATGTTCTTGTTGGTTGCTACTATAATTGCTGCTGCAAAAGAATAATGTTTCCGGTAATGTACAAATAAACCAGAAGCGATATACCCCCTTGTGAGAAACTCCTCAAGATGGACACAAAAGAAACTGGACGATCGGGTAGTGAGGTGGACTGTGAACTGGCTGAAGGAAAGAAGCCAGAGAGTTGTCGTCAACGAGGCAGAGTCTAGTTGGAGGCTTGTATCTAGTGAGTCCCTCAAGGGTCGATACTGGGATCAGTACTATTCAACATATTCCTCAGTGATGTGGATGAGGGAATAGAGTGACTGTCAGCAAGTTTGCTGATGACACGAAGCTGGGAGGAGTGGCTGACATGCCAGAAGGCTGTGCTGCCAAGCAGTGAGACCTGGACAGGCTGGAGAGTTGGGCACGGAAAAAATTAATGAAATATAACAAGGGCAAGTGTACAGTCTTGCATATGAGCAAGAACAACCCCAGGTACTAGTAAAAGTTGGGGAATGACCTGTTAGAGAGCAGTGTAGGGGAAAGGGACTTGGGAGTCCTGGTGGACAGCAGGATGACCATGAGCCAGCACTGTGCCCTTGTGGCCAAGAAGGCCAATGGCATCCTGGGGTGTATTAGAAAAGGTGTAGTTAGTAGGTCGAGAGAGGTTCTCCTCCCCCTCTACTCTGCCCTGGTGAGACCACATCTGGAATATTGTGTCCAGTTCTGGGCCACTCAGTTCCAGAAGGACAGGGAACTGTTGGAGAGAGTCCAGTGCAGAGCCACAAAGACAATTAAGGGAGTGGAACATCTTCCTTATGAGGAAAGGCTGAAGGAGCTGGATCTCCTTAACTTGGAGGAGACTGAGGGGTGACCTCATTAATGTTTATAAATATGTAAAGGGTGTCAGGAGGATGGAGCCAGGGTCTTCTCAGTGACAACCAATGATAAGACAAGGGGCAAAGGGTGTAAACTGGAACATAGAAGGTTCCACTTAAATATGAGAAGAAACTTCTCTACAGTGAGGGTCACAGAGCACTGGAACAGGCTGCCTAGGGAGGTTGTGGAGTCTCCTTCCCTGGAGACATTCAAAACCCGCCTGTACACATTCTTGTGTAACTTGATCTAGGTGTTCCTGCTCCAGCAGGGGATTGAACTAGATGATCTTTTGAAGTCCCTTCCAATCCCTAACATTCTGTGATGCAGTGGCAAAATGGAAAGGGAACAAAAATACCTTGGTACTTTAAAACTAGTTTACATCACCTTGGCAAATGCATGAAATGTGTTGAGAAAAAGGAGGAAGCTACTGCTCCCATTATCAATGTTCATTATATGTTTCTCGTAGGGAAAGTTTTGGTACCACTGGACAGCCTCTTCCCCACCTCATCATCATCTTGACTGGCGACACAGGGAACAAGAATCAGAAAGTGATAGTCAACTATAAAACCAGTTACTTCGGGGGTCTTTCTCAGTATCAGGCAGTAAGCTGAAATTCACATGAAAAAGTAGAGCATTACTATTTTTAGAGGCTAATTATTTTCACAAAAATAACCAGAGAGTTCTATCTGTACAAATTATTTTCTAAAATCAGTAGAAAAGTTAATGGAAGCCCTCCTCTGCTCAGCAAATTTCTAATTACCTGATCCCTGAATGTCACTTCACATCTGATAACCCAGTCATTCTCTTCCACTCTTACTTAGCTTCACAGATGTTTCACAACAGTTCTAGGAAGACATTCTTTGCTGAGCTATATTATGAGAGAGAGGAAAAAATTTCCAGTTGATCACCTACTCCATGTCTTAGTCAAGCTTTTGATCTACATTCGGTGTTGTTTCAGAGGTAGTTCATCTCTAGAGAAGGTCTCTGCCTAAGAAGTATCCAGGTTTATCATCTGATACCTGTATTTCTAATTATTAGACTGTATTTTAAGGAATTATAGAACTCAGAGTTTAGGAGAATATTAAGGTAGCAACCTTTAAAGATTAACCAACCTTGTAACCACAGAATCTTTGTATAAGCAGACCTTGTAACCATAGAATCTTTGCACTTAGTAATCATACTCTATTCTTAAAACTGACATAGATTTACGACATAGTCTTTTAAAACAGGTAACTGAGAAGTAACTGAGAAACATGTGAATATTACTTAGTATTGCTTAAAAAGATAGCTTGTGTTAGAATAGGCATGGAATATGTTAATGGTTGTCAAGAACTGTAATGAACACATAATTTTTCTATCAAGACAAGCCATATATGACCAACTAGTCAGTAGCAGACCTATGGAGGGACACCCCCATTTTGGCCCTGGTGCTGAAAAAGAAATGCTACTTTTAAAACCTTAAAATATGGCTTTAAGAGTCCATTACTTTGCCGATTTTATGGTATCAATCCATTATTACTTTTTAACCTCTGCAAGATAAATGAGGACAGAAAGAATAACACATAGAAATGGCAATTCCTGAGTTTAAGTGCCAGAGAAAATCAGGACACTGATTTACACAGTTCAGTGAAGCTTCAGAACTGCCAGCAAACAGACACCAACACTAACAACAGTCATTTGGCACTTCAATTTGCCAATTAGCAAAAAAATATTTTGTTTCCCTGCACAGAGCAAAGACACTCTACCACTTTAGAACCATAGCTCACTGGGTCTTAATGTGTTACAGCACAATTTTTTTCTCTTGATCACCTGCAATAACCAGGCTGGCAGGTTGTTTTTGTCCTCTGTGTTGATCTTAAGTACATCTTATTGTGTAACTTCAAAGGAGTCAGCCATCTCTTGGTGTGGGTTATCAGAGTCTTGCATCCTTCTGTGACTGACTGAACTAGAGGTGCAATGTGACTAGAGATGGACAAGGGCGGTGTGCCCATAAAACCTCAGAGAATAATGCAGAGTGTGACTGACCACAGCTGTTGCAAAGAAGCTGACTTTATCTCAACACAAAAGGAACTAGATGGTGACTTTTGTTTCAGATAAGCAGCTATCAAACTGGTGATTTAAATATTTCTCCCTGAGTTCATTAAAAGAGCATGAATGTTCCTGAGTAAGCTAGACTTGTACGTGGGAAGTCATTACGTGGCTCAGCACAACATAATGTACAAAAGGTAAACAACTAACAGAATAATTTCAATGACAGCAACGGGCTTGAGCTGCCTTCAACTCATGTGTTCCTCCCCAGTGACTGGGGACACCCAATGTCATGACAGTGAGCATATTATACTGGTATTATGATTGAACTGCAATTGCAATTCCTACATTTTGCTAAGTGTAATTTACATTTATATGGTGTCTTCAGTGTATTTTGTATTACCTTACTAAATCAGAAATCCCATGTAACATCAACTTTTTTCAAATAAGACATTAATAAAATTTTTTATATTTAACTGTACACTCTTCATGTATGCAATATCTAAAATAAATTGGATAAGGGAATATCGGACTCTTAACACCTATCTGCAACTGGTATTTTCATTTGTAATCAGAGTAAAACTCCTGTCAAGACATTCAAGCTTTATTTTTATCAGACTTAAAAGGTCCAATTGTAAACAAATCATTGGGGATAACACTGGCAGAAAGCCTTTAACTTGTGCTCAGGAGCCCCAGCTGCTAAAACAAAAATAGTAGCTTTTCTGCCCCACAAGCGTGGTTAAGTGCATGGTGGAAGGAAAGTTCTGACTGTTCTGTCTTGGGTATGTGGAAGTTCAGGAAGACACATCCCTTCCAGATTTACAATGAAGAGTGCATCTTCTCTCGTGAGGCTTACTTTGCACTAAGAATGTATGAATTATATACCAAATGGTTTCAGGTTAGTTAAAATACCACAAATAATCTACCTTGAACCACCTCCGTTCCTATTCATTAAGGGGCTGTCTCCATCCTGGCTTTTGCTGCTACCATTTCCCTCTCTTGGTGTTGTCATTTTCATGAGGACTTGGGTGTTTTCTCTCAGCACTTCCATTAATGCTGATTCATAAGGCTGCGATGGATGCACCCGACCCCTTAACCAAACTAGCAGTAGTTTGGTACAGGGTCCAAAAGAGGAAAAGGCCTGAGCCACAGTTAGGCCAAGAACTCCTGTAGTTTGAGCCAGTTCTCTGAAAACCCACAAAGGAGCAAAGTGACACAGTGAGCATCAATGCATATAAGCTTGGAACACCAATCTTGCAATTAAAACAAGTGACTTTTCCAAGACTCATTTATCAAGGAACAAAGAAAGTTGTGGGTACAAGGAGTCTCATGCCTACCTTTCCATTGCATGTGATTTGACTACAAGCCAGCTACGTTATTCCATAAATATGACAGCCTAGGTGAGCCTTCTTTGAGCTCTCCGTATCAGGCAGAATGGCTGCATGGCAGTGATCTCTCCTGGAGCTGGGATGCCTCTCAAGGCTGCTCCTTGAGGCAGAGACACCTTTTACCAATAGCAGATCTTTGGTAAGTTACTGGTAGTATGCTGAATCAATACTAATGAAACATTATTAATCCATATTAATATAAATTTTGTATAGATAATTCCATTAGACATAAACCGTTGTCCAAGTCTGAGACTTAGATTGGACCTAGATGCACTTAGGCTCCATAAGGAGCCTAGAAAGCAAGAGGGTCCACTCTGAACGTCGTGACTCAATGGGAGGGTCTTTCTTACCTTTTGCATGTCCCATCTCTGTGTTAATCATTCTAACTCGATTCTAACTCAATTTTCCTTTGTATATTTCTTCCAAGCAGTAATTAATAAGGTGAACCTTGCCATCAAACTTACTGAACCTTAATAAATCACTGTTATACTTTGTTAAATTCCATCTAGTTCACTGAAATCTGTCACATTATTATGTTAACTCAGTAAAACATATTGTGTTTCTGTCTTTCGAGTGAGCTGCATTCAACTCATTTGCGACAAAGGCAGCATATGTTATTGCGTGCTGAGAGCAGGCACGTGGTTGGCTGAGAATGCCTGGAAATCTTCACCTGATTCATGGACACAAATGTAGAATGCTTTGTCCATGACATCTGACCTGTTATTCTGTGCAACAAGCAACAGCTACTTGCACCACAGTGTCAGTTGAAGCTGAGTCTTTCCTGGAGGTCTCAGGCACGCAAGGGCAGCCTGTATTCTGCTACCTTATTTGTGTAGCTGACACAAACTCTTTTCTGTTGACATCTTGTGTGGGTCCTGATTTTTCCTTCTTATTGTGAAAAGCTTCGGCTCTGCCTAGTGCATTCACAAGAGCACACAGGCAGTAAGACTAACATGTATATGCATGAGTGGTTCATCTTTCCCCTTACTTATGCAGAAATAGAAAAGTATTAGGTTGGTGCAAAAGTAATCACGGGTTTTGCATCATTGAAATTTGCTGTTTGGTATTGGAATACATTCCTACATAAATGTGGTTATGTTATACATCATTTTAATGTGATATTCTTGCTTTATGTTTTGGGGGTTTTTTTTTGCTACTAACTTATTACTTGCTGTGCTGGTTTGACTGAAAATGAGTTAATTTTCTTCATGCAGTTAGAAAACTCTTTTTCATAGCTAGCATGGTGATTATTTTGACTTAGTTTGAGAATAAAAGATAACACCCCAGGACAGAGTTAATGTTTTTAATTGCTCTGGTCTGAGAGACAAGGACATTCTGATTGCTCTGCCCACAGATGTAAGGCATCAAGGAACTGGGGCATGGATGGGGCTGAGCTTGACTGACATCCAGACTGATTAATAAGAGTACTTCATCCATTAGCGTCATGCTTCATATTTAAGGAGAGTCGGAATCTTCTGGTCTCTCTCTCGCTTCTTAGCTCTCTTCAGTCTTTCTGTCTGAGCCGGAGGAGTTCTGTATTGGACATTCAGTTCAGCCTTCTGTGGTTTTGCAAAGGCCTTTGGGCCTTTCTGCCTTTTTTTCCTTTTTTTCTTTCTTTTCTTTCTTCAGGATCAGCTGACCAGGTGCTGGTTCCTGGCACTAGTTGCTCAGTGTGGATGGAGTTCATGAGGAATGGCCTTGAGTAGCTTTTATTTTATATTTTATTTCTATTTTATGTATATTTTTACTTGTAGTGTATTAGTATTTTGTTATTTTATTAAACCGTGTTTATCTCAGCCCAAGTTTCTCCTTTCCCTTTTGATTTGCTCCCCTATTTGGGGGGAATGGGGAGGAGGGTGAGTGAGAAGCTATCGTGGTTGTATTGCTAGCTTGGGTTAAACCATGACACTTGCTGTTTATTTTGTATTTATTTTAGACTATGGAAATTATGTTAGACAAAAAGCAAATTCAAGTGACTGTCTTATTTGAGTTCAAAATGGGTCATAAAGCAGCGGAGACAGCTCACAGCATCAATGACACATTTGGCCCAGGAACTGCTAATGAATGTACAGTGCAGTGGTGGTTCCAGAGGTTTCGCAAAGGAGATGAGAGCCTTGAAGATGAGGAGCATAGTGGCCAGCCATCAGAAGTTGACAATGACCAGTTGAGAGCAATTATTGAAGCTGATCCCCTTAAAACTACACGAGAAGGTGTTGAAGAACTCAATGTCAACCCTTCTATGGTCATTCAGCATTTGAAGCAAATTGGCAAGGTGAAAAAGCTCGATAGGTGTGTGCCTAATGAGCTGACTGAAAAAAAAAAAGTCATTTTGAGGTGTCGTCTTCTCTTATTCTCTGCAACAACAATGAACCATTTCTTGAGCAGATTGTCATGTGCGACAAAAAATGGATTTCCTACTACAACCAGCAATGACCAGTTCAGTGGCTGGACTGAGAAGATCCTCTAAAGCACTTCCCAAAGACAACGTGGTGGTCTGCTGCCAGTCTGATCCATTACAACTTTCTGAGTCCTGGCAAAACCATTACACTGAGAAGTATGCTCAGCAAATTGATGAGATGCACTGAAAACTGAAACACCTGCAGCTGGCATTGGTCAACAGAAAGGGCACAATTTTTCTCCATGACAATGCCTGACTGCACATCGCACAACCAACACTTCATAAGTTGAACAAATAGGGCTACAAATTTTTGCCTCATGGGCCATATTCACCTGACCTCTCACCAACCACCTACCACTTCTTCAAGCATCTTGACAACTTTTTGCAGGGAAAACACTTCCACAACCTGCAGTATATAGAAAATACTTTCCAAGAGTTCATCAAATCCCAAAGCACAGATTTTTATGCTACAGGAATAAACAAATTTATTTCTCATTCGCAAAAATGTGTTGATTGTAATGGTTCCTATTTTGATTAATAAAGATGTTTTTGAGCTTAGTTATAATGATTTAAAATTCATGGTCCAAAATTGCAACTACTTTTGCACCAACCTAATAATTCAAATGAATGTTGTAGAATCACTACAAACTGTAGATGTGTCTTAAAAGAACTGTAGAGCAAAAAGGAAATTGCTAGAGACAATATGAGCAGAAAATATAACTGACAGTAGAAAGATCTGTATAACTGGGCTTCTGTTCAAATTAGTCTTGGATTGATGCTGAGTAAATAGGTTGATTAGCAGGAAGACTGATGTTCTCTGATGAAAATGTTTCTGACCTGTGACTCACATTGATTCATATAACTTTTCTCAACCTGAAAACCTTAGAGAGTCAATCTCAGCTTTAGAAAGGCTTTTACTATTCACAGTTGTGAAGAAACCTTGAAAACACTGAATAAAAGTTTCCAGGTACTGAAAGGCCTATAAAAGGAACACATTGACGCAAATTCCATGTCTTTTTTTAGCCAGTCTTATCACCTTTCCACATATGAGGCTGGCATTATTGTTCTTTAAACACGTCATGGGCACAGCTTGATGTAAAGTAATGCAAAATTCTTCATTGCACCAACCCCTTCTGTGTTCTGCTGGTGGAACAGGCCTTCAGTTTCTCTTGCCTTTTGATGTGCTGGTAGATGGGGAAAAAAAACCATCAAAATCTACGCATTGTTTAAGATAGCTGTGAGCCAAAGGATGGGACTGAAAGTTTCACTTGCTAGTTTTCTGAACATTGACATGATTTAAGAAATATGAAAGGGAAAAAGAAATCCACACACAAAGAAAAAAAAAAAAAAACCACAAAAAAATTCCACAAAAAAACCCCACAACAACAACAAAACTAACAGAAGAGAGAAAAGTAATAGAAGCAAAAATAGTATTTTCCTATAGCCTGCTGCTGGCCATGTCACTGAATTCAGATTTGCCAAAGTTGATGTATCTTTTTAATGAATCTCAGGACAAGAACAGCATTTAGGTCACTCCAGTCCTACTCATACCTCACTGTCAAGTAAGAAACCTCTCTCCCAGTCTGTCTAGTAGTGACTGTTGGACGCTACAGTAAATTATCATAGAGAGTGGGATAAGACTCAAGGTGATTCAAGGTTTTATTGACACAGAACAGTGTTTCTTCAAATATTTCTCCTCTTCGAGAAATGGTTTGAGAAGCAGCATCAGCTCTCACTTCTAAACTGCCTGCACTTTCAGTATTAATGGGGAGGGAAAGCTTTTTGATAGGCATAAGATTTTGAAAATGTGAAAAAGAAAAGAAAGAGATTTTCTATAGAACTATGAAACAGAGGAATATGTTTTCAGGACTGTCATACAAATGAAAAAACACTGTGTTTGATCTGTTAATATTACTGAAGTTTGGCAGCCAAATCACCATAGGCTCTGTCTACAATCAATAGAAAGAAAGATGCTTTTTAAAGACATGATTCAGCTTTGAGATGGACAGAGTTGCCATTCAGAGGTGTCCTAGACAGGACAAGTAGGCCATCAACTCAGACACTTTGTTAAAACATTCAAATTCATGTGAGCAGAATCCAGATCCTACTTCACCTATGCAAAGTAAAAGAATAACAGAAAAGAACAGATTTGTTGATCCAATGATAGAGAACAACAGGACCCTAACCAATGAGTTGTGCGTATTTCTTAAAATAGCATGGAAAACAAATTACTGCCATCACGAACATCCCAAAAGAGCGACTTGAATAACTCTTGAAACTTTTCAGGAACTTAAGCAATGCAGAAGGCCTGTACAAATGGGGTTTCTAGAGATACTGGATCACTGGAGGTAAAACCATTCAGCGTCAAATTAAAAACAGTGCTTATTTTTTTCCTTTGACTGACAACATAGTAATTTTCAGCAGAATTCTGAAGCATTATGTGAGTCAGAGGAGTGCACTGTTCTTCCACCAGCAACACAACTGACACAAATTGTATATCACAAGTAATAAGGTTTCTTTTGAAGACCATACCATGAAGATATCAATGATCGAAAGATGAAGGAAGAACAAAGGAATCTGACAACTGCATCTCCCCTACTTCCTTTAAAAGGTCCAAGTAATTTCAACCATCTTTCTTCAGCCTAGGATTTCTCACTGAAAAACAGATTATTAAGTAGGATTTTGATCTTAAATTGGTGTCTGAGATAGTGAAGTCAAATCCAGCAGTTAAAAGACTTAGATGAATGTAAAGTGATAAAAGTCAAATATAGAATTGTTCACAAATACATTCAGTAATTAATTGTCTTTATTTCCTTTGTTCTGGATTGTGCAAACTGTACAATCCAGTGACTGTAATAAATCATTGGTCCTTTTCATTTTATTGAGACCTCAATTCATCAGGTGTGAAAGAAATCATAATCAATGGACATGTGAAGATACTCAGCATTTCACAGGACTGAATGTTTGAGGAAACTCAGGGACTTTGTTCCTTTGTTACAGATCTCTAGATATATTGGATTTTTTAAGTATCAACCAAGGAAAGAAAAAGAATGCAATGCATTATTTATAGATATATAAAGCTTTTAGATTTCCAATTTTATTTTTATCTTGTGTTTGATTTAATGGGATGACAGAATCACAGAACAGGTAAGGTTGGAAGGAATCCTCTGGAGGTCATCTGGTCCAAACCCCCTACTCATGCAGGGCCACCTCAAGCCAGTTGCCCAGGGCTGCATCCAGGTGGCTTCTGAATATCACCAAGGGGAGAGAATCCACAACATCCCTGGGCAACCTGTGACAGTGCTTGGTTACTCTCAGTAGAAAAGTGTTTGCTGATATTCAGATGGAACCTCCTGTGTTTCAGTTTCTGCACATTGCCTCTTGTCCTGTCACTAGGCACCACTGCAAAAAGCCTGGCTCTGTCCTCTTTGAACTCTCTCTTCACTTATTTATATACATTGATTATATTCCTGAGCCTTCTCTTCTCTAAGCTATACAGTCCCAGCCCTTTCAGCCTTTCCTCACATGAGAGATGCTCCAGCCCGTTAATCATCTTCCTGGCCCTTTGTTACATTCTCTCTAGTATGTCCATCTCTCTCTTGTACTGAGGATCCCAGAACTGGAAACAGAACTCCAGGTGTGGTCTCCCCAGCGCTGAATAAAGGAGAAGGATCAATTTCCTCAATCTGCTGCCTATACACTGTCTAATGCAGCTGAAGATACTGTTAATCTTCTTTGCAGCAAGGGCACAGTTCTGGGCCCTATTCAACCTGGTGTCCACAAGGATTCCCAGGTCCTTTTCTGCCAATCTGCTTTCCAGCTGAGTGGCCCACAGCATATCTCGATGCATGGGATTGTTCCTCCCCAGGTGCAAGACTTCAGTTTCCCTTGTTGAACTTCACGAGGTTTCTGTCAGCCCATTTCTCCTGCCTTGATTTGCTTATTCAAATTTATTTTTATGTAAAATCAGTGTTTGAGCTATTTTCTGGTTTTATTTTTCCTCATTATTTGAGATCACCAAACAAGGAAATGGATAGAAACAGGAATCACATACAAGATTTCTTCTTTCTGACAAAAATGTTAATTCTCCATTGTGATTCCACTCTTCGCACTTACAACTAACAGACCTCTTAGTGGAGCTGTAAGCGGTAGCGGCTTTTAAGAGAAACTTCAACACCCAGTGGCCTCTGTGTTTTTAATAGGGATTAGACTTTCACACTTCTGAAAAATCTGCAAGTAATCAAAAATGTCAGATGCAGTCAAGAGTCCCTAAATATAACATAGAGCATGGAAAATATAAATGCTGCTTTATAGAATGTGGTTAATATTGACTTTCATTAATATGACATTTCTTATAAGAAAACATATTGCTAATGATTTAGGAGAAACTAGCTGCTAGAGATCTGTTCTCATTCTTTATACAAAAGGTACTCAGTGCACACAGTGCAATTCAGAATTGCTAAATCATTTTGAAAATTGTCACCATAACTAGCTACTTCTAGCATTTATCTGGTCATCTGATTTGTACTGGTCATGGATTTATGTAAGGATATAATTTTGGCTTCCAAGAAAGATAAGTCTTGGTCATACACAACGAAAAGCACAACAGTGACTTCATGATTGCTGTTAAATTGAGATTCTAAATGAAGCAAAACAGCTATCTGAGTTTTCAAGATTTTAATGACTTAATACATTATCCATACTTGGCACAGTTAATCTACCAGGTACAACTGATTTTTCCATTCATTCTTAGTGGATCTATAGCTATCTAAAGTATTTCAGTATGGTTTAGAGTCTGCAGCCACCCAAGATAGGATTATCATGCTTGTCTATGATTAGACTGAAATCATGTATGTTTCAGGAAACGTCAGACTTGCTCACAGACAATTGTGGTTTGTATGTGTGTTGCTTTTTCCATGCGAGACACGGAACCTGACACACCAATGTGATGTTCACAGAGTTTGCTTTATTGTCGGACTGGGCTAGCTTTATAGCAAAGTTGCCCTGTCCACGCGCCTTACAACAATGTGATTGGTTGTAACTCGTGCTATACAATAACGTGATAGGCTGCATGTACTGTCCACGCGCTCTGCACGCGTGTGTCCGGACACACGCGATTGCTCACTCATTGTTACCTTCTAATGGTGCTCCTTTAGTTTCTTTTGTCTCTGGCTTCACCTCTCAGCCAGGCTGGTGACAACCCCATCCCCCCAGGGCGGGGAGGGCTCTGCCACTACATCTCCCCCTCTTTAATATAATATTAACAGTATGTCGTATCATGCTTTAAAGACAGTGTGAAATACAGGGTAAGAACATTAAGGCTAATACAATTACAATTAACAAGAACAGACCTGTTTTCAATATTCCTTTTAACCAAACAAGGCATCCAACCCAAAAAACTCAACATCTTCTGTTATTTTCTTGTTCTGCAAATCTTTTATCTTTTTATCTTTTAAGTTCAAACAACACATACAATCAAACTCTTCATAACTGTGGACATGGCCAATAACAAAAAATTAATTGCTGCTCTGTTTTACAAAGTGGTATTCTCAACATTGGCTATATCCGTTGCTAAAAGTGATAATAATTCTGAGGTTAAGGGTTGTCATCATTGCAATCAGTTTCTTCTCTGTTAGCTAGCCAAGGTCTCACCCACTTTGCTGGGATCCACGAATTTTTGTGGTTACCTGTAGAAACACAAGCATATCCCCTTCCCCAGGTTATTAGTGACATTGGACCTTCCCATTGTTGTGTTGTCAGATTAAACACACTAACCTTAGGTACATTTTCAGAAAAATCTTTGACATTTTTGATGTGGTGCATAACAACCGGTTCCATTTCAGTTTCACTTTTAGGATTAAGCCAGTTCAGCACATACAATGCCTTCATCAATACCTCTTCTGGGCTCACACCAATTCCCCCTTGTTTTTTCAAAACAGACGAAAGATTTTTCAATGTGCGGTGTGCACGCTCAATAATTGCTTGGCCAGTAGAATTATAAGGGACTTCAAACAGGTGTTGTACCTTCCACTGGACGAGGAAGGTTGCAAGTCCGTCAGAGCGGTATGCAGGACCATTATCTGTTTTGATTTGTGTAGGAACACCCATGACAGCAAAAGCTTGTAATAAATGACGTTTTGCCACCTTTGCATTTGCTGAGGTCAAAGCTGTAGCCCACAGCAGTCCTGAACAGGTATCTATGGAGACATGCATGTACTTTTGTCGACCAAATGGTGCAAATTCAGTAATATCAGTTTGCCATAACTGACCTGGCTGCAAGCCCCGAGGATTTACTCCCTTTTGTTGGAGAGGTACTATGCGAGCACAATCAGGACAAGCTGCAATAATGGCTCGAGCTTGTTCCTTGGTAAGTGCAAACTGTTTTCGGAGCACTGCTGAGGATTGATGAAAGAATTTGTGAGCTTGTCTGGCTTGTTCAAAAGGAGATATATCTGTTACTGTCACAAGTTTGTCTATAATGCTGTTTCCCTCAACTAGACCACCTGGTATGTTAGTATGGCTTCTTATATGCATTATAAATACTGGTGCTGTCCTATAATCTAACATGTTCCACAAATCTAACAATGCTTCAAACAACAAGGAATTGGAAACTCGCTGCAAAAGCACCCTATGTATTCTTTGTACAACTCCCACAACATAAAGAGAATCTGCTACCAGATTAATTGGACAGTTATGCCATTTTTGTAATGCTGCTAAGCATATTGAGGGCAGTTTCTTTTAATATGTCCTATCTGTATGCAAGTGAAACATGCTAGGCCACGAGAAGAAGGGCTTCGGCCTTTCATTGCAGGCTTAAGTGCTGCAGCCAAGGCCGCAGCGTGGGCTTGAGCATGTATTTTTGCCTTTTCTACCTCCTGTTGCATAATTGGTACCCGTGTGCAAGCTTCCACCATCTCTGTTAGAAAAACAGTTTTTCCCAAACCAGCTAATATCTGTTGGCATTGGGTGTTTGCATTCATCATGGCCAAATCTTTCCCCACAGCAGCTTTTGCCTTTGGAATCAGGTTAGTAGAAGCATCTATCACTTCTTTTAAATGGTCCACAAACTTCATATATGGTTCCCCAGGATCCTGCTTTATTGTAGAATAGGGTGGCACAGGGTTACCTATATTTGACAATTCTTTCACTGCCGCCAGAGCAAGCCCTTGTGTTTGCTGCAAAATCCTCGGATGAAGCGCTGCCTGAGCAGCACCATCCACATATTGCCCACGACCCAGTAATTGGTCCATGCTAGCTAATCGCAATGGATCATCAGCTGGTAAATGAACATTTTCTAATACTGTCAATTCCACCTTCCCCTGCCACTTGTCCAAGAACAGCAAATACCCCGTTGGAGGAAGCAATAACTCCAACAATGCTCTAATATCTGTTGGAGTTAGTACTTGCCCCTTGAAAAATGAATTGATTAGCGGCATCAAGTGCTTATTATCCATACCGTATTGCATAACTGCACTTTGCAATTGCTTAACCGTTTTCCAATCAAAGGGCGACCACTGCCTTTGTCCTCTATTGTCTATGTGCAGTGGCATTGCTGTAATACTACCAGGTAACATGATCCCTTCAATGGTTGCGTCTCTGATTACCCCTTGCCAACGTTGCCCTGCATTATAAGAATGATCTCGAGGAATATCTCTACCCTGATGCACAGAGGCAGCACCCAAATTATCATTACTATCACTGCCATACAATTCCCTTGTGTTTTCCTGTGGATCAGTAAGTCGAAGCATATTTGCAAACCGATCTGCTAACCCAGTCTCCAGCCCTTTTCCGTATCGCGCTCTCAAATATTCATCTGCCTCTCTTACAGACCACATCCCATCTTCAACACATTGTCTAGCCCATTTTTGTATTCACTCCCTTTTAATACGGAGCTCCTCAGGAGTGAGGTCTAATTCCGCCCCCTCCTGTTCCTGTTTTCCCCATTTTTCACATTCCCTGCCAATTGCCTCCAGCCCGTCCTTAATTGCATCTGACGCCTTTTTATATGCTATTAACGGTGAAGTTCTACTGTTACCGCCATCTAGTCGTTTCATAGCTTTTAGAACTTCTTGCATCTGGCTCTCTTGCCATCTCAGTAAGTCCTTCAGGCTCTGCACGTGGCTCTCCTCCTGGAAGTCAGGGCAATTCTGCGGTGCTCCATCCTGGTGCTCCATCGGGTCCTCCGGCAAAGGCACCTCAACTGGATTAACTTGTCCTGGCTTGTTGAAACTTGCTGGTTGCTGCCATTCATCGTCGAAGGCAGGCAATGGCTCAAAGGGTGCAGAGGGCATAATTTGCTCTCCGCCCCAGAACTCCAGATCTGATACGGGACATACCAGCAGTATTGATTTATTGGAGTTCTCAGAGGGGTGGCAGCTTGCAGCGGGCGGCTCCAAGGGGACGGCACACAACTCCGGCTCCTCTGAGACTTCCTGCATCAGCTGCCTGACCTCCCGCCAGGGTCCGGCGAGATCGCAAGCCTCGCGGCTCCCCCTTGTGACCGCTTCCCATAGTTCGGTCCCTATGTCCTCCCATGTACCGGGAGAAAAAAATTTGTCCGTCGATCGGACACACCCCTTCCGCTGGGCGAATAGTAAAAGGCGCTCCACCGCGTCTTTTTCCAAAAAATTTTCCTGTTCATGCAGCCAGATGCAGAATACTTTTCACTATTATTTTTTCTTCCACGGATACCACGTTTCCCATGCCACCTGCTTCCCCGTAGGCCTACTTTTCGGTATTCTTCGAGCGCCGGGCTAACTTCACCCTCCAGGTGGCGTTCCTTGCATCTTCACATCCCAATGATCTTGCTTTGATACAAAGCATCATGTTGGGGTCACCAAAATGTTGCTTTTTCCACGCGAGACACGGAACCTGACACACCAATGTGATGTTCACAGAGTTTGCTTTATTGTCGGACTGGGCTAGCTTTATAGCAAAGCTGCCCTGTCCATGCGCCTTACAACAATGTGATTGGTTGTAACTCGTGCTATACAATAACGTGATAGGCTGCATGTACTGTCCACACGCTCTGCACGCCTGTGTCTAGCGATTGCTCACTCATTGTTACCTTCTAATGGTGCTCCTTTAGTCTCTTTTGTCTCTGGCTTCACCTCTCAGCCAGGCTGGCGACAACCCCATCCCCCAGGGCGGGGGGGCTCTGCCACTACAATATGTGCTAAATCCAGTGCATTTGTGAGTCATCAAACTTACTGTACAATATGCACAGTAAGTCTAAGACTTGCTTTAAGTAAACTACAGACTTGGCTTAAATTATACTACAAGTTTAGTATACTGTAAGTCTCAGACTTGGTTTAAATTATACCAATGTGTGTGGTGTGCAGAACAACTACCATTCAAAAATACAAGATTCCCTTGGCCATTCCTATTGTAGTATAATCCCAGGTAAACCTTTAAAAATCCCTAAACAAAATATCTGTGCAGAACTAGAACAAATGTGTAAGCAATTACAAGCATACAGTATAGCTGAGGGCCACGATTTCAAAGGTATGTGAAAGGAGAGTATGTGGAAGGAGAGTGTCTGTTTCTTTATGGGAATCTGTCCAGGACCTTTTCCAAAGCAATAGGACAATAAGAAAAGGAGGAAGCCTGAAACCCAAACCTGACTGACATGATAAGGGAGGCAGTGACGAGAAGCAAACCTGTCAGTCACATCAACTGATAAGGGCTTGTGAGAGTGTGAGGAAAGTTTGTTCCAGTGAGGTTATCTGACTGGGGACCCATCAGTTGGGAAACTAAGGGGGAAAGAGGGAAACAAGAAAAAAATACACAGGCACATAGACCTGACAAAGCAAACATGGAGACAATGGCAAGAAACAAACCTCACCACGCTCACTAACTGATGAGCTATCAAGAAACCACATGTGCCACTTCCAGAAGATCAGCCAGGACTTTGCAGATGATGATATTGCATATTAGGGGGCCCCAGACTTCGAGAGATGCGGAAATCAATAAAGCCGTACAGACCCACGGGATGGGGGAAGTGCAGGGAATGAAGGAGCAGGGGGAACAATGGGGGTAGAAAGAAAAGGGTGTAAGAGAGGCCGGTCACTGTAAAATGAGGCTGTTCAATATGCTTGTTTGGCTGAGCCCTGTGCCTGATCACCACAGTCTAGCCTGGCTTCTTATATCTTCTTATTGCATCTTTTCATAAGCATCTCTCTGCGTATGCTCACTCTCTGTCCCCTGTGAACGTGCGCTGCAAGACTCGGTGCTAGCTACCGGTGAGACTTGTGTGTGAGTGATAGGAATTTGATGTCAGCTCCTGGGGCTCAGACCAAGGAGTGGGCACCCCTGGCCTTGCAACTGGAGTGAGCAGCATCTCCATATCACCTACTGGAGCCAATGGGTGCCTTGAACTCCCAGCCACTGGGCTGGGAATGGTGCCTGTTCCCAAAACCAGCTGTTGGGGGGACAGTGTGAGTGAGGCAAGCGAGGAGCTCAGTGCCATTGGAGTGGGACCATAGGTGACTGCCCATGGGCCTGGTATTGGCTGCTGGGGGAGAGTCCATGTCTTCTCCAGTTCTGGTGTGCTTGGGGTGTGCCTGCAAACCTCTGCCTGGATTAGACAGTGAGTACGGGGTTCTAGGGTCTGGGCCAGGGTCCATCTGGGCAGAGGGTCCATGCTGGTATGCCCAGGGTAACTTGTGAATGTGGAGTGCATGAGGGATGAGTGTGTGAACACTGCGTGTTTGCAGCAAGCACCAAGCCAGCAAGTCAAGGACCCTTTGGGGCAAGTAAGGGGGCCTAGGATCCAGGCAGGAGTGCTGGGCAGGCAGAGGGGCCACACCAGGAATTAAGGGATCTTCAAATGTGTGTATGCTTGTGAACCTGGACAGCGGTGTGTGTGTGTCTGTGTGCCTGCTCTAGTGACCTTCTTGTCTTTGCACACTGAAGAGGAGATGGGGACGTGGCTGTCTGTGGATTGTTTTTTATATGAGTCTTGTGTGTAGGTGCTGCTGAAGGCAGTGCCTTGTCTACAGCAGCCTGTGTAGCTGGCCATATTGGTGTCCTCTGTATGTGTCTGTGTCTCTGCGTGTGTGTGTCTGGGATACGTGCGCAGCCTCATCACTGGATGAATTTGCAAACAAGAAAACATCAGCCATGTCCTTCAGTCTGGGCAGAGGCCCAGGGCACCAGCATGGGCTCCAGTAGCCAGGTAGAGGAGGTCCTGGGCCACAGCAGCTGGAGAAGGTGGGCTAAGCTTCTTACAACACTTTACAGTATGTAGGCAGAGAAATATCCAGAAATGTACACCTACGGTTTTCAGAAGTACCCATTCAGCTCAGTGTCTTCCTAGTTGCTGTATCCTACTCTCTGTACCCTCCAACCCCTTCTCCTAATGGTTTAGCAGTGTGATTCAAGGCCTAGCAATGATCAGCTGCTCAGATGTATAACCATGGTTCAGACTCCTGAGAAAGATCCTAAATTGTAACAGAGAGTTTTGACAAAGCCTGTAGCATAGAGCCATGAAAGATACAATATGGTGAACTACAAATTTAAAGTTCAAGGATTCAGGAGGAAAAACAATATTGTGAAGAGATATAACATGCTAAGGGAGTCTAAAGATGGCAACAGCAACATGAAACATGAACATTCGCAGCAGCAGTAGAATCTAACTCTTCACCACCTGCTTCATGATTATCCAGCCAGCAAAGACTCTTTGTGTGTCTTATGTTGGGAATGGTAAGTCTATTAGTGCTTTACTTAATAACTTGTTAATCCTAACTGTCTTTGATATGTTAGACAATAAATAATTGCTTTGTACTTTTGAGTTGAATATACTCTGCCTAGTAGAGATTCTCTGGTAATGGTGAAAGGTGCTTGAACAGAGTGAGTTGGGGAATTCTAGTAACAGTGGCTAAATTTCTGAAGAGGTTTTGAAGAAAACTATTTTTGAGAACCAGATTTTTACATATTTCTGAATATATTCTTACTGGCCAAAATGTTCAAATCAAGAACCCCTGTGAGAGTAACTAAACTGCATTTTATGCATTTCAATTGAGTTGGTCTGACTTGCAAGTGTGCTGTCTTATTCTCTGACCTCTGAGATGTGTAGGTGTTACTGAATTTAAGAAAACTAGACTAGTTATATTTAATTGCTGAATCAAAGGTGTGAATACTTGGAAGTGATTTAAACTGAAAAGGACAAATATTTTTAAACGCTCCCTTTCTGAATTTGGAGTTTGTATTCCTAACAGCTCATCAAGTTAGTTGAATTTAAACTTACTTTAGAGCTTTTGAGCACTGTATCTGAAGTGTGAGCTTGTTATTTCCACTTGAAACAGAAGGCTACATCTTCCTATAATTCTCCACATAACTAAACTCAATTTTGTCAGAACACCCATACAGAGGAAGGATATTATTGGATGAAAAGCTACGACTTTTATGTGAAACTACCTTTTTAAACATAGAGTTTTTCTGTCAACAGAGGGTTACTTTCCAGTGTGCGGATGCATTTCCATAGTGGTGTACAGGGCGGCATTCCTGAGCTAGGGAAACCCCGGGGAGCACAGAGATCCACCAGGAGCCAGCAGCTCTCACAAAAGTGTCTGACAAGGCGTGTAACAGTGGCCACCCTCTACTCCCACAAAAGACAGCCCGAGGGAGCACTGATGACCATGATGAGCAAACAGAATGTGGCATGTTATGGTGCGGGTTGTGTGGCAGTTTGTCTGGGAGGGCACACAGGGAGGCTGCCTCTTCAAAGAGGGGGCATTCCACTGGCTGAGTGGGAGACTTGAAGTACACATAACCCAGCAACCTAGCACTGTTCTGTGATCATCTGCAGCAAGACAAGGGCACTTGTCCTGCCTGACCCTCAAGGCTGAATGGTGGCCACTCATCTGAGAGCGAAGGCAGCAGCTCTGGCTGGGGGGTCTGCACCATCTACACCAGTGGTGGCCGATGCTTCCACACAGATGGACCTGCTGGAGAGGCTGTAGTGCAAACCTCAGACTGCAGGAAGTGCCTAGACCTTTCTCCTTGGGAAAGGATAGGTGGCAGACCTGCCTACAAAAGGTATGCTCAGGTGGATGACCCCTGCAGCATGTGGCTGAGTGGCAGGGGGTGGTGAAAAAGGCTGTGTTTACCTCAGGGAGGCTGAGAAGGGGTTAGATAGCTGATGCCAAGTACAGTCTGCAGTGTACCCACAGCCTACAAACAAACAGCTAAAACCTCCCCCACCAGCACACACAGAAGACAGCGGGGCCAGTAATGCAGAGGAATGGAAGCTTGCAATGGCCAGGACCAACAGGAGGAAGAGACTTCCCCTGAAGCTTGAGGTGCATAACTGCTTCACCGCTCTGCAAACTGAAGAGGAAAGACCCTCCACATTGGGAAAGAAGCTGGAGCTGAGTAAGGCAGCTCAATCTGCTACCTGTATAACAAGTTCAACTAAGAAAAGGTGATGGGTGATAGTAGTAGGTGACTCTTCGCCAAACTGATGCACTGTCTAGTGAGATGCGCTGCTTACCAGGGCCTCATATCAGATATGTCACCAAGAGACTACCAAGCCTCGTGCAGTCCACTAACTGTTGTCCGCTGCTGCTGTTTCATGTGGGCATGAGTGATACAACCAGGAGCAGTCTGAGAAGTATCAAGAAGGATTGTAGAGCCCTGGGAGCAGTGATAAGGAACTCTGGAGTGCAGGTAGTTTTTTTATGAATTGTCCTGGTAAGGGAACAGGTTTGAAAGAGACAGTTGAATCTGGCAAATCAGCAAATGATTAAAGGACTGAGGACACAGCCAGGGGTTCAGATACTTTGACAGTGGGACTCGCTTTGAGAAACTTGATCTACCCAGGGCTGATGCAGTCTATCTGTTAGAGAAAGAGAACAGCATCTTCGTCTTGCCAAGTGGGCAAAGAGGCCTTTAAACTAAAGTTGCCAGGGGAGGGAAACTCAAGCTATCCTACTCCTATCAGCTTAATGCCAGCATCAGTAATAGATGCCTATAGCCTGGAGAATAGAATCATAGAATAGAATTATCGAATCAGGTCCTCTCCTGCTGACCTATGGTCCTTCATGGATGTCCCATTCCTGGAAGGCCAGGCTGGATGGAGCTTTAAGCAACCTGGTCTACTGGAAGGTGTTCCTACCCATGGCAGGGGAGTTGGAACTAGATGATCTTTATGGTCCCTTCCAACCCAAACCATTCTATGACTCTATTCTGTATAAAAACGTTTGATGTGGTATTAGACTTTAACCAGGTTTTTATCATTTTACAGTATATGAGCCCACATTGGCACAGTAGTGTCTTTTCTAACATAGTTCTTTATTAGAAATGACAATCTGGGTGCACAAAGGAATGAAAGTCACAGCATAACATGCAGTTTGAATTTAGGTAAATACAAAACATTGTGTATATATTTATGTAGATGCATACGCATGATAAGCAATTTTGTAATTAAGCATATTAATGTGTGTTTAAGGAACAGGATGCTTCTTTGTATGGCTAAAATAATAAATGATCACAACGTTAAGACAGTTATCGAGTTATTAAACAGCATAGTCTTGCTCATTCAGAACTTGTGTTGTGTACTGTATTTGCATTTTAGTTCTAAGATGGGGACTAGAGTAACTTCCTTGATTTGAAATGGTGTTAGAGTTGAAACTGTGGTGTCAATTTGACTGTATATATTGTTGACAAGTCATTAATTACCAGACTCTGGAACTACACTGGATATGAATGTTGATTTGGTTTGTTTGTTTGGTTGGTTGTTGTTGTTTTTTAACGGTGATGGTATTTTGCAACTACGTTGAAGGAGCTGATGAAACTTAAATGTCAAGATTAAAAGGCCCAGTAAAAAAAAGTTTCTCATAAGTCTGCTTAGTAATGGACAAAGAAATATTACTCTTTCTTCAGATTGTTAAGACAATCGTGTGTACTTCCCAGACTGACTAGTCGACATTTATAGCAAGGACAACATATGTGTCCTTAAGCACACTGTAAATTTAGCCTAATGAAATACACTTGTTCATATTTGATCATGAAACATTATTTGGTTTTGGTTTACCTAGTCTGAGAAATTTAATTGTAAGATACTGAGATTAATCCCCCATCAATACCAGGGTTGGCTAGCAGATTTGTTCTCAAAAAAGCTGCAAATACCACAATTGACTTCAATGTGTTTTCAGCAGTTAAGAAGCTTGAATATGTATCTAACATTCAGAACAAAGGCAATCCCACTAGTTCCAGTGGAATTGTAATTGTTCCCTATTATATAAGGTGGATGAGGAGTGTTTTTAAATATCTTGCCAGTATGAAACTTGATTCTACAATAAATGATCATGCTGAGTGCTACTGACACAAATGAGCAAACCAGTGTATTCAGCATTTCTTGCATTATTAATAGAATCTTTACTAAAGTGCTCAGAGATCTTCAGCAATTTATGTTAACTCCAATAGGTTCTGAACTACATCTGTAAAAAGACAGATACCTATATAGTTGATTTCAATAGCAGCTGGTGACAGTGATGTTGATACAAATCAAGCTTGTATAGCTTTATGTTAACAAGAGAATAAGCTTTTGGTATTTCAGACCCATCTTTTAAATACAGTTAAGAAAGGAATACAAGAAAGTATATTCCTGATTTTTTTTTTACAATCAAGAAACAGAATGATGAAAATTCTATTCTTAAGCAAAAACACTAGTGATTCATCCTTTTTAATTTTACATCTACATGTGAGCTGGTTTTGAACCTACCTAAATTACAAATAATTCTGCTGAAACTGGAGCATTTACATGAGGGTTAGCCTGTCTTGAGATCAGAATGCCTTTTTTTCTAGTAGGCATGGTGAGAACATTCAGTTTTGCCTGGTGGAAATAGATCTTGAAAGTATAGTACTTTTGCCTTCCACTTTGCAAAGTGACAGAGACATATTTTATGAGCACTAAGGAATATTATTAGCTTTCTGTCAAGAAAGGAACAGACCTATCAGACAGAAAGACAGTACAGTGAATAAACACAATAATAAGACTAGAAACTGAAACAGATGGCAAGGTCTCCATTCTAAATGAGAAATTAAGGTCCACAACAGAAACAAGTTTGGATTGATGGATTGTTGTTGGAAAGCCCTAGCTTGGTTACACATTCTGGGCTCTGCTGCTATTAGAAGTGATGAAACATAAGCTGTATGGTCAGAAAAGCACAAGAACAGAACTGCTAGGCCATATGCAACCCCAAGCATGCATTGTGGGCACTGAAGGACAACTTCTATGCTAATCCTTGGAGACCACTGTATACCACAGCTTCTCAACCAGTATGTTTACTTTCATCATACTGTTACAAGAGAGGGAAATGCTACTTTTTATTTTAAAAAGGGGCGGTGGAACCATGACAGAATGGTTCAGATATACCTGGATCCCTGGACAGGACAAGAAGTGCACTAGTAACTTAAGGGTATGGTCCAGACCAAACAGTATGCTGAATGTGAAGCTTTCTGACTGCACCACGGTGAAGAGTTTGCCACTGTGAAAAGCCGACAAGGCAGCTGGTATAAAACAATGTTAGAAATTGCATACGTCCATGCCCCCTCTTCCAAAGTTGTTTGTTTCTTTGTTTTTCCCATCCTTTCTCCAAAAAGCTTAAGAAACTCCTTTTCTGTGAATAATGTCTAGAAAATGTGGTAACACCCCTTTTTAAAGAATTCACTCTGGGAAGAAAAGACCAAGGTACAATGTAGCCCCCAATACACACAAACTTCCAAGCGCATGTCTTAGCTGCAGGACAGAATATTTTAAGTGAGGGAGAATACTATTCTTCTCACTTTCTTTATTGTGTCTTTGTCTATAACTTTGGCTAAATGTTTTATTCCCACCATAATTTTCTTACAAATGTTTTGTTACTAAAATATTATCTTCACTTTTAAAAGTGAAGACATTGAGATTTTATTTATCATCACCTATGATTTCACACTCAAAATACAAAGCAAAATTATCTTTAATTTCTCCATTTAACAGAATTTTCAGAAAAGCAAACTTAGTAGTGAGTGCTTCTTCAAGTGAGTCTGCCTTATTTCCAGCTATGGTCTCTAAATCTCAATCGTTGGTGCAATAATATGAAGATAAATGGATTTTCTCTTCCAGATTCTCAAGCTGAGTTTCTGTTAAGCAGATTACAGAAAAGACAAAATTATGGAAATATGCAGATCATGAAAAAGACAAAATTGTACACACATTTTAAAATTTGGGTTTTTTGAGATAGCTTTTTCACAACTTGGACCTGAAAAACCTAGCTTATAAGAAATTGTTGTGAGCTAGCAATACAACCACAATAGCCACTCACTCACCACCTCTTTCTTCCTCCCCAATAGGGGAGAAAATCAAAAAGGGAAGGGAGAAACTTGGATTGAGATATACACAGTTTAATAAAATAACAAAATACTAATACACTACTAGTGTGTGTATATATATGTATATGTATATGTATATATAAAATAGAAATAAAAGATACTCAAGTCAACTCCTTACAAACACTCTGAGCAGCCAGTCCCAGGAAACAGCACCTCGTCCCAAAGCCAATCTCAGAGAGAGAAAAGAGAGGAAAAAGGCAGAAAGGCTGAGAGGCCTCTGCAAATGGCAAAAAACCAAACTAAACATCCCAAATCAAACTCTCCCAGCTCAAAAGAAAGCGCTTCAGAGCAAGGAAGAGCAGGGATGCCCAAGAGAGAGAAACTGGATGGCCCCACTCTCGATAAATATGCAGCATGATGCTAATGGGGTAGAATATTATTGATCAGTCTGAATGTCAGTCAAGATCTGCCCCATCCATGCCTCCCTTCCTCAATGCCTCACACCTGTGGGCAGAGCACTTAGAACGTCCTTGGCTCTCAGACCAGAGCAATTAACAACATTAACTCTGTTCAGCGGTGTTATCTCTTGTTCTCAAACTAAGTCCAAATAATCACCATGCTAGCTATGAAAAACAAAGGTTTCTTACTGTATGAAGAAAATTAACTCATTTTCAGTCAAACCAGTGCAGAAATAAATAAAGCCATCATTGTTCATCTTTCTACACTTCTTAAATCTCAGTTTAAAACTGAGATACTAAGAGTGAAATATTGTCCATCCTCTCACAGTCACTGTGAAGTGGGCAAATTGCCTCAGCTCCCATGCAACAGCTTGAAAGCGATAGCATGCCTAAAGACTCCATGGAGCTAGTCACTACCTGTTCAAGAACACAGGAAAGAGCCAGGTGGGGTGTGATTAGTCAGCAATTGCTCCATTCTGGCATAGTGAAGACTCCCTTTGCAGCGATTAACTCAGCCACTTATTAAGTGTCGTGGTTTAACCCCAGTCAGCAACTACGCACCACACAGCTTCTTGCTCACTTCCCCACTGTGAGATGGGGAAGATCAGCAGCGTAAAATTAAGAAAAATGAAATAAAGACAGTTTAATAAGTAAAGCAAAATCCACACACAAGCAAAGCAAAACAACTTCCCATGAGCAGGCAGGTGTTCAACCATCTCCAGGACAGCAGGGCTCCATCACACATAGCTGTTACTTGTAAAGACTAATATAATCAATTCAAAGGTCCCCCCACCTTCTTTGTTCTTCCCCCAGCATATATACTGAACATGACATCATATGGCATGGAATATCCCTTTGGTCAGTTTGGATCAGCTGTCCTGGCTGTGTCTCCTCCCAACTTTTTGTGCAACTGGCATGATATGAGAAGCTGAAAAGTCCTTGACTACTTAGCAACATCTAAAACATCGATATGTTATCAACATTGTTCTCATACTAAATCCAAAACACTCTATGAACTACTAGGAAGAAAATTAACTCTATCCCAGCTGAAACCAGGACAGTGAGCAATCTCTGCTTTGCTTTCTTGAGGTGAGTGCTGCTTTTTTCTGTTGCTTAGAGGTTATTCCCAAAGAAGAAGGAAAATTATGGAAAGGACAATCCCATTTTATCCTAAACTGTAGACCAAAATAAAGCTGGGATTGAAGCTAGTGAGTAGGACAGCAGGCAGCAGGATTCTCTATAGAATCAGAAGAAGGAGCAACCAGTTTCATCATTCACCCCCTTCAGCTGCTCATCACCTCATCTGTCAATGGACTGAACTTTGTTACAAACTTAGAAAGGCTGAGGAAAAATCTTATTAAAATATTAGGCTTAAAGCTTTTTACCTTTATCTATCTCTCTGCTCTGCTTGTGCTAGTAGGGGCACAAGCCTTCATCTCTCACAGCCAGGACAAGGGTGAAGCTCTGGAAGGCACATCAGTCAGTCTTGCTAAACTTGCTTTTGGCATGGAAGGTAGAACAATGGCAAAGCTAGTCATCTAAGAACTTCTTACACTCTCCTCTGAATAATTTGGTGCTTTTCACAGACTAAGTTTGGGAAAAGAGTTATTACAGCAACTTCTGTGCAAAGTGGTCACTAGCAGGGAACTTCTCTTTTAGCATTGCCACAATGGCACAATATGATCTGGCCTATGGTGTCACCAAGATGAACAATATCCTTTCTAAAAAATACCAGTCTTCTTGACACTAAAATGCTCTTCACCAGAACAATCCTATGCTGGCAAAGGATGATCCATGCAAAGACATCCTTATCTTGAAATTCTGCTTTGGGTGATTGCTCTTATTCTTTATTTAAGCATAAAGTTTTTTTGATCCTATTTATATTATTAATGCCAACTGAAAGTTATTTCTTCAATGGGGCCAAAATATTATGGTCAATGTCTTGACTTTTCAGTATTAATTTGAGAAAGGAATGGAATGCATTTAACTACACTGAGATCTTCAGCAGAGCTAAATTAATGTTCTGCACGGCTGAAGTTGGTAGGGGAAGATGGCTCAGAGCCGTATTTCTGCTCCCCCATTACTGAATTGGCTAGAAACCAAAAAAGCCCCCATGACTATATTAGAACTGCCTTGTTACTAGCCTAAGTAGCTACTTAGTCCTAGTAGGAGCATTGTACAGGATCAAAATGTGGTGAAGTGGAATACTCACTGTTTTAATTCAGAGCTATCTCTATAGCCCTTGGGGATTTGACTACACCCACAGTGATTCTTCACTGACATCAGCTTTCTGACTGCCTTGTCAGCAGTGCAAAACATCTAGGGCATGGGCCACTGGGCTGGTCTCTATAGCTCACTGATATTACCTGCACATACCAGCTACCACAACTCTGCATATTCAAAGTTATGTGACACAGGCATGTGGCATAGTCAGTAAGGCTAAAAGGTATGTCATAACCTGCTTCTTCAGCCAGCTATCTGTCAGATCTGTCACGACTTCCGTTAGCCTAAGAAGTACACCGCATAGCAGTGCTATTTCTCTCTTGGGTAAACATCACCCACTCCTTAATGTTCATTCATATCTGGTGTTCTAAGCAATTTAATAACACCAAATAATAATCTTATACAGCACCTTTCAGCAATAAATCACAGAATTCAATAGCATGAATAGGAAAGCTCAAAGGGATTAAATTGTATCTCCAAGATCACCCAGTGTAATGGCCAGGAACAAAACTTAGATTTACTGAATAAATTCAGTCTACTGTTCCCTGCTAGGCACACTCTTGCTCTGCTTCTGTCACCTATACTTTGATAACTTACGAAGGAGAAACCCCTCTTCCCACTCATGAAATGCAAACAAGCTCATTATTTTAACAGATTTTATAATCTCTTCTCCCATCAGTAGTGGCATGGCTGGATTTCATGCAGATAGGACATTGTAATCTCCCCACTTCTGATACCAGAGCAGTTACTTTCACAGACCTGCATCTCATGATACTGTGACAGCTAGAAGTCTACTATGGCTGTTGCCCCAAATCTTCAAAAGATTTTTTTTCCAACCAAAACCCAATCTTTGTGTAATAAGACATTCAGGAAGGACTCTGTTCTGTTACCATTAATAAATTACCTAATGTCTCTACTCTTAGCAATGATACTGGCATCTTTTCTCTCTACAGACAGTGTGAAGTCTTCAGCATAAAAATTGACTTTTATGAAGTTACTGTGCAGCTGCATTGTACAAAAGTAGCCCAGTTTCAGGTTCTAGAATTGTTTCAGGCAGTGACTAAACTATCACGTGTAGGTGTATATGTCTGTTGGACATGCAGATATTGCAGCATTTTCTGCTTATTGCAGCCTTTCAGTACTTGAAGGGGGCTTATAAGAAAGACAAAGACAAACTTTTTAGCAGGGCCTGTTTCAATAGGAAAAGGGGTGATGGTTTTAAACTAAAAGAGGGTAGACTCAGGCTATATTTAAGGAAGAAATTTTATACAATGAGGGTGGTGAAACACTGGCACAGGTTGCCCAGAGGGGTGGTAGATGTCCCATCCCTGGAGACATCCAAGGCCAGGCTGGATGGTGCTCAGAGCAACCTGATCTAGTTGAAGATGACCCTGCTTGTTGCAAGGGGGTGGGACTAGATGACCTTTGAAGGTCCTTTCCAACCCAAAATATTCTGTGATTCTATTTCCTTCATCTGACATAGGTTCACAAACTAGATTCAGGCACACTGCTTCTGAAATCTCACTTCTTTCAGTTTGTTTCTCATCACTGATATCAGGCCTAGTATTAATATGGCTTCCATTTAATACATTTAAAATAAAAAGACCCAGAAACTGAAATCTACAGCAGGTCAGCGCCGTGATTTTTGCAGAATCCTTGTGCATATGTTCTACAAAGAACAATTTCTCTTTCACTTTGTTTTCTGAGTGGCTTTAATTATTTGCAGATAACTCAGTTCTGGATCTGTTTTTTGTACAAACAGTCCTGGTTTTTTTAGGCAAGTCTTCTTTCATGACTAAAGACAGAGAACTTCATTTTTTGTACCTCGAGGAGAGATTCTACAGCTTTTTTTCCAGTGGAACTTCTCTTAAAGTTTATTGGATAGCCAAGGGGAATAAAGACAGTTTCTGACTTTTTTTCCTTGTGAGCTCCAAACAGGGATCCAAAACCATTCTAGCAAGCTTCCCACTGGTGGGAGCCCTGTGGGCCTCAGTGAGGCTCTAAATAGAAAAGATTTATGATTTTATTTCCCTTGACTTTTATTTTTATACAAAGAACTGTGTACTCTCAGGCTTTTATAAACACAAAAAAAAATGCTGGTTCCAGTTAAACTCTGGCAGGCAGACTGATATCAAGCTGTTATCAATACAATAACATTACAAAACTATTCTGAGCCTGATCCAAGATCCAACAGCACTCACAACAAAACTTCCACTCACTTAACTATGTTTTGTATCAAGATATAAGGCTATGGGAATAATGGCAATATAAATGCCTGCACAATCTGGTACTTGGGAGCACATTTCTATAAGCTCCCTGGTGACACAAGGTGTCTTCCTTGACTGGAAGGTAATGCTAGTGAGCTGTTACTTTCTGACTCTTTTGTATTCTTGTTTGAGGAAACAGTGAGTATTGTCTTATTGTAGCTTTGTTTTTCTCTTGTCTGTATTTCTTATAATTTCTTTAAGCTCCTTCCTTAGGCTAATGAGCTAGCACTATGTTCATCAGAGGGTAGTTAAGAGAATAAAAAGTTTCTCATGCAGCATCCATGTTATTTGTCTTAATGTATTTTTTTAAACTGCCCTACTACTGAAACAGTACACTTGCTATATTTGACCAAAAGTTTGATTAAAGCTCTTAGTTGTGGTAGATTAAAAATAAACAAATAAGACCACCACCACCCCCAAAAAGACAAAACCAACCAAACAAAAACGCTATGAAGCTGTAACATAAGTAATTGGCTCAAATCGATCTGAGTAAGAACCAGAAGGTTTTTGGAATTATTTGAAAGTGGGGTATTTTGACCATTTCTTAAATGTTCTACCTGTTCATCTCTCATTATAGCTGGCATTTTTTATATGATGCTTATCACCATGGCATCAAAGTACCTCAGATATTTAGTGAGTATCAAATCATGCATATTATTGATACCCCATTAGTTTTAAATGAAGCAAATTTATACCAATTTCTAATTTTCTCTGACACTGCTAAGTTCAGAAGTGAGATGCTTTGTCCTGTATTCCATCACAGAACATTCGCTAACTTCAGGAGAAAATAAGAGAAATACAGGTTTGAAGGTCAAACTGGTATCATATGACTTTGCTAAAAATAGATGCTTGATGAGCGACAGAGCTTGAAATGTCTTGGCTTATTTTGCTTGGTGCATTTCTAAGTCTGCATGTATGCAGCCTACTTCTCTCAGTACATAACAGATATTAACATCACAAATATGAAAATTAATAAAATAGAAAATATCTTGGCAGATGTTATGAAGGTACCCCTTCTGATTTTTTTAAGGTGGAAGTGCAGCAGGATATGCCTAATCTGCAATATTTTCACTCGTATTTCACAAATCTGTCACTAATGGATACTCTGAGGAGAGAAAGCACAGCATTTTAATATTCTCCTAACCTGTATGTAGCATTGGAATGAAACTGTCCTTGTTAAGAGAGCCTTCTCCATAAAATGACATTGTTGTGTGTGGAGCATTGTACCAGCAGAAACAGAAAGGCAGTTAAATGACAAAAATGTCCTAATAGTTAATTGAAATAGAAAAGGAACATATAAAGAGCTCCTCTCACCTATTTTCCCTGTCTAAAGACAATTTCCATCGAAAAATGGCTTTGAAAGGAATTGTCTGTTCTTAGACATTTCTCATTGCAACACTGCCCAGGATCCTGGGACCTTTAATGCAATATGTTCTGTCAGTACTATGACAGCGTAGAGATGTGCAGCCAGACTTCGTACTATTTATAGATAGCACTTCTGCAAACAGTACTCTATGTAATGCAGTAGCAGGCATGTTCTTTGATTCAGTGCTTACATCACATTCATTTAAGAAAATACTGCTCTTCATCTGGCACAGAAAAGGAGGCATATTTATGAAGGTCAAACAGAGCGAGCACTATTAGGAACTCATGAGGGAGCAGGATACCTACTGGGATGGCTATCTGAAAGGAGGAGATATTTAGCAGAGACATTGAAAGAATAGAGGGAATAATCATGTGCTCACACCGAAGTGGTGCTTTTGTTCTTTATTATCTATGCAGGGCAACTGGGGAGAAGGGTCAGTACCACTTGCCTGTGCATGTAAGGTCATGAACCTGGCTGGGTGCAATGTCCTTTGAGGTCTGCACATGGTTGTGCTGCATATTTCTCAACCATGTGTTAAGTGTCCAGTCAGAGCGCTAGGCACAGTCTACGAATAGAAACAGGGAGTTTGGCACACACTCGTACCTTCCCCTGTCTCCTTCTCACATGGTCCCAGAGAAGCTGGGACTGCATCCTGCATCTTTCTGCTTTTCCAGATCTGAGACTTCACACACTGCTCTATTCCTTGAGAACTCTCAGTGTGGTCAAGACAGCCCTAGACAAGTAAACAAGGGCTGCTCCACCCCAATGTTGAGGAAACGGAAGGTTATAGGGGGCGGAGGGCGGGGGAGGGAGGGGGCAGCGTGGCTTTCTTGCAGAAAACCTCAGAGGTCGCAGGGTACCCTCTCGGCCCGAAGGCAATGCAAAGCTATTCTCGGCACTGCTGAGGCCAGCGTGGCGCAAGGGGCATTGCTCCTCCTGCCCTCCGGCCCCTCCCCGCGCACCTCCGCCTGGTTATATCCAAGATGCTGCAGAAACACCGACGCTCCCGAAGTCCCCCAAACGACCGCGACAAAGGCTCCGCGGCGCTCTGCCCGGCCAAACGCACCCGGAGCTGGCCAAGGTGCTGTCACAAGAGACCTCTGTCCTGTTCAGCCTCCTCAAGCACATGAATAACCGCCCCCCTTCCTTAGCGCCGAACACACCCAACTCTCCTCCCAGCTCCCCGCACCCTGCACGGCAGCCTCACCTCCTGCCAGCCCACCCAACTTCTCGGCGAAACAGCCGTAAAGCGGCAGCTTCCGGGAAGCAAACCCGAGCGACAGGCCGGTTCCGCGGGGTGCAAAGTTCCCTGCATAGGGTGAAGGGGGGTAAAGGGGGATGACGGGGGGGCGGGGGGCATGCAGGAAATCATGGCAGCAGGGGAGGCAGGAGATAGCTGAAGGAGCCAGTAAAGCTTATCTGCACTGGCTGCTGCGTCTACTAAGGGATCTATGCTCGGGGCTGGGGGAGCTGGGGCGCCAGGCTTGGCCTCGCATCCTTACCTCGGTGCTGTCAGCAGCGTTCTCCGCCATTTTCCTCCTCAGGAGCAGGCAGCGGGAGGAGTGTTTCATTCCCATAAGAGCTAGCCAAGGGGTTGGGGCTTCAGGGTTGGTGTTTTATTTTGTGTTTTCAAAGATCTCCAAACACTGGTGTGCGCCAATGGATAGGGAGAGAAAAAAAATTATGGAAAACGGCAATGAATCAGTCTGATTTGTCCTTCCTGCGTTGTCCACAGGAATGTTTGGCTCCTCTTAGCATCAGGAGCTCGGGCACTTTCACGTCCTCCTCTTTCTCCCCTCTCCTCCACCTCCAGTGAGCTCTTGGGATGGGCAAAGAGAGGCGGCACACACTCTTCAGGATAAACTACAAGGCTGTCGGGCTGTGAGTCCTCCCCTTCACAGTAAGCAGTCGGGCTAAACAGGAGAGAAGCACCAGCTAAACTGAACTTGGGCATGCAGTGACCAGCCGGGCATCTTTTTGTCCTGTGGCTACTCTTCCAGAGGCAGAGGGAGCCAGAGATAAAGCAACAGGACAAGGAAATCATAGCCTTTTATTTTCTTTCTTTGGGCTTCTTTCTTGCTCCCTAGGTCCCAAGAAGCTACCTTTAAAGATGGTCACAGGATTTGCCACCCTCTTTCTACAAATGCCTTCTGTAATAGCAATCCCTCCTCCCCCCGGCTCCCCCTCTTTTCCTCCCTCTGTCTACCTTTTTTGCTCTTGGGCAGAGTTTGGTCCCCTTCTGTGGGAACTGCATTCACATGTCTTTCATAGGAAAAAAAAAAAAAAAAGGCAAAAACCTCACGACATTCTTTCAAGCTCCCTCCCGCAGCCGTTCACCTACACCCTCTCACACACAACCATACATTCACACGAACACACACACACATCTCTCTCTCACAGAGACATGGACAATTTTTTTTCTTCCCCATCCCTCCTCTTCTTTTTGAATCAGCAACATTTTTCTTAGCAAGGACGCTCAGCAAGGCTCTTAGAGGGCAACTGAAGAAGTCTGCTCCAGCTTCTTTCCTCCGAGTTAAGTAGCAAACCTGCTTTCTTAATATATCTTCTGGTGTTTGTTCTCCCAGCTTCTGTTTTACTTGAAGTTTTTCAGCAGAATCCACACTCCGTCAGACAGCCATGAACTGTAGAACTATAGTCCCGATCCGGATGCAGCTCCCACTGAAAAGGGAGAGGGGGCGAGGGGAAGGGGTGGAGGGAGAGGTCTTGTTGGGGAGGGGCTAAAGGTGTTTTGAACTTCTTTTTAGCCTTTACCTAATGACATCTTCCTCTGTGGGAGTGCATTGCCACCTTCCCCACATGTTTATCTTGCTTTCACTCCTCCGGGCACTTTCTAGTTCTGAGTTGTCAGATGGGAGGATCAGGCTTACCTCACTCCGGTTGCTGTGGGAAAGGGCGGGAGAGGGGGGCGTATTACATAATTAGTCCTTCCAACTTCACTTTGTACAGCTCCATCTCTCCAACCCACTGTTCTCACGTTTCTGTTTTGTTTTTATACGGAGGAGGTGAGAAAATAATGCTGGTGTGTGGGGGTGTGTTGCTCGAAAGATTCCAAGGACTAGAACAGGATTGCTGCTCTCTAAACAGTTTGAAATAATTTCCTCTGGGGGTGCCAATGGAGACCTGAAGAAGAGGTTTAAAAGATTACTTTTGATGCATATTTTAAGCACGTAGCCAGCTCAGATACTACATCAGCAACAGATTATGGTAGATCTAGGGTTTTGAATAGTTGTCCCCTGCAGCCTATTTTAATGTCATTTAATTAGAGTTTATCCTCAGCTGACCTCTGGAATACTGGCATGCTATGAAGCATTGCCAAAACAAAAGGACGTCCCTGGACACACAGGAGGCTGAAATTTTTCTGGTGGTGAAGGAATGGAGGTAGAGAATATGAACTGAAAAGCAGAGAGCAAAATTATTCTCCTGACCCACAGGGATGAGGCAGTGGGGCCAAGAAAATTAAATAAGCAAATTTCTCACTTTGACTTGAATGACCTTCACAAATTCTTGTTCAGATACAGATCTGTAGGTAAGCAACAGATCTCAGGGATTTGTAATAAATCACACAAAAGTAAGGAACCCAGGGAAGCAGAAGGTGTATGTTATGCTGAAATGTCAAGTGACAATGAGTATGCCTTATAGGACACAATGGTACCATATGAAAAGTTTTCAGAATTGTAGAGTGTGTTATGCCATACAGCATGAGTTTGGGACCTCTATGAGAGACTTTGAAGAGACATTTATCATTCAGTTTTTTACAAGCCTCTGATTTCCTGCTATTCCTTTCAGCTCACATTTATTCTCACATCTCAAGTTCTCTCATTAGCTCCATACCACTATTTTTTCAATAATTATCCACACCTCGCTTCTTTATAAAGTAGAATTTTATTTCACACCTTCGAGGCATGGGGCTCTAATGATGACAGAAGTGGAAGCAAGCCATTCCCTCTTTGGGACATTCATAAATATCTTGAAGGTCTTAAAACCATTCAAACATGAAAACCCTTACAACCATTGCTGATAGAATCTATTTTAGAGTATTCCAAAGCTACCTTCACAGTCTTGGACAATGAGACTCTTATTAAGTACTTCGATTTCTAGGTGGAGGGATAAGGAAAAAATAATCTGCAAATGAAAATGTAATGTCTCTGCAATCTTTGTCACAATGTTTTTCACTGGTATGTCATGAATGTCTGGTGGTTAGTGGGTGCATGCATTTGGGCTAACCTATATAGTTTTAGTGTGTCTTCTCTATTTTCAGTTGATGCACATAGCTAAACTTAGCATAATTAAATCTTTTAATAAACAGTGGTCTATATAGATATACAGAAAAAAAATACTTAGATTTTTCAAAATTATTCCAGGACATATTTTACAGTTTTCTCTGACAGCTGGCTCTGTATTTCTGGTACAGCTCAATCACTCTTTAGTCAGATAAATGAAGCATCAGATTTTCAAAAGCACTCAGCAACTGGCAAAACTGGCAGGCAGAGATTTAATATATCCTTCTTTCTCCTTCAGATACTGCAGGACTTGCCCTGGCACCTGTTCTTGTCCTTCCCTGCCTCTTTGTCAACACTGATGCTACCTGACTGCTAATCCTTGAACGTAGTGCTGATACTTTGCAGATACCAGGAAAACCTTCCACTCTGATGGTTCCAGCATAAGGATGAAAGTTTTGGTCCCGCACACCTTTGGAAATCTACCAGATGGTTGGTGTCCTTACTCCTCCTTTTATGTTCTACATGTGATTGAGGAAACTGTTTTGAAAACGCACACCATTTGCTCTAATCTGTTTTCTTCTAAAGAGAAAACTATTTGTCCTTCAGGACTTTTTTTACTAGTCATGAGTAGAAGTTATTCCTTGCAAGAATCATTTAGCAATATCAGTTGAGAGTCTGAAAACAGCTTTTACACACACAGATATATGACCAGTCCAGTTTGAATAGGGGCCTCTGTGCAAGTTCCTTTTGATACTCAAATTCACAGGAACACTAAATTTGAGGAATATGAGTTTTCATACTGTTTATGGGACAAATTCTGCCCTCAGACATGCGAATAAAAATCCTGATGACATCTGTGGTTACCTAAGATTGATAACTAGCCATTGGAACTGAGCTTGGGAACATATTTCTGCTCCTGTTTTGTTAGATCTCAAGTGAAAGAGTACTGTCATAAAGAAAATGTTATGGTAGTAAAAGTGTACTTGTAACAAAGCCAGGAGATGTCAAAAGTGTCTTCTGAATGTAAACGTATCATGTATAAGTACATGTGAAGGTCACAAAATATTACAAGTGGAGTTGGGTAGTGTTCAAGAGAAAATGGAAAGGAAAGCATTTATTACTTCAAATTTCCAATAAAAGCAGCCTCAGGCTGAAGTAGGTAAGAATTATTTCAAACATTGACAATTTGGCATAATTTCAAGTAGGAGGCAATAGCAATACTCCAGTTGAAAAATAGACTGGAAATATAACGATGAATAAGGAGAAGAGAAAATATTAAAAAGGAAGGAGGTCAGGTAGAGGGCTGGCAGAGAAGGTGAAAAAAATGTGTAGCAAAGTTCTGCACAGAGAAACATAGGGTAGCCATGGAAGGCAAAGAAAAGCAGCAATGAGAAGGCTGAAGAGAGAAGATAAAGTAGAATAGCAACTTGTGTCACAGACAAAATTTGTATAGCCTGAATCAATGTTAAACTGTTATATTTATTACACTAGAATGTTCTCTCATATAAAACCGTATCTTTCCATTGGGCAGCTTTGACCATCTCTTCCCCAGTCACTTATTCACGTGAGGAAGATTAAGCTAGAAAATTTCACCTTTCTTAATACCTTGCATCTTGATGAAAGGAATAAGGCAGGGCATAATCAGCCTGGAAAAGACTTCTCCCCATCTATTTGACCTCAGACTTTAGTAGAAAAACTAGGCATCAGGTGCCTTTCTTCTTATTTGGAAAAGTGGGGAAGGAGTTTACCCAGAGACTCGGAGCAATCATTGGGCTGTAAATCCACTTCCTAGTTGGCTGAGAACATGCTGTATCAAAAATCTATTCCTGCTCCAATACCCCCACCAAATTTTGTTTGTTATCTGCCCAAAGGAAGATACGGGGCAGGATCCTTTAGTAGTATCACTTTGCATTGTTCTTTCAAGTTAACAGCATGATATAAACTGATAAATCTGTGATTTTTGCCCTTTTAGAGAAAACTGCCACATCTGATGACCCAAGGCTAACTAGTTCTCATGATCTTTTTTTTTCTTTTCTTTTTTTTTCTTTTTTTTTCTTTTCTTTTCTTTTCTTTTCTTTTCTTTTCTTTTCTTTTCTTTTCTTTTCTTTTCTTTTCTTTTCTTTTCTTTTCTTTTCTTTTCTTTTCTTTTCTTTTCTTTTCTTTTCTTTTCTTTTCTTTTCTTTCTTTTCTTTTCTTTTCTTTTCTTTTCTTTTCTTTTCTTTTCTTTTCTTTTCTTTTCTTTTCCTTTCTTTTCCTTTCTTTTCCTTTCTTTTCCTTTCTTTTCCTTTCTTTTCTTCCCTTTTCTTCCCTTTTCTTCCCTTATCTTTTCTCTTCCTTTCTTTTCTTCCCTTTTCTTCCCTTTTCTTTTCTTTTCTTTTCTTTTCTTTTCTTTTCTTTTCTTTTCTTTTCTTCCCTTTTCTTCCCTTTTCTTCCCTTTTCTTCCCTTTTCTTTTCTTTTCTTTTCTTTTCTTTTCTTTTCTTTTCTTTTCTTCCCTTTTCTTCCCTTTTCTTCCCTTTTCTTTTCTTTTCTTTTCTTTTCTTTTCTTTTCTTTTCTTTTCTTTTCTTTTCTTTTCTTTTCTTCCCTTTTCTTCCCTTTTCTTCCCTTTTCTTCCCTTTTCTTCCCTTTTCTTCCCTTTTCTTCCCTTTTCCTTTTCCTCTCTTCTCTTCTCCTCTCCTCTTCTTCTGGAATATTGAGACATTTACTGGTTTTGAGTGATGTAAGTAATATTATTGGTCAGAAAGTCACACCAACTTCCTTTGCCTCAAAATATGCATTATGTTTGGCAATCTCTCCATTATCTTAATGCATCTTCTATCCCGACTATTTCTCACAAAACTGCTAGTAGTTTAAATACTTCTCTTATTTCCTGCAATTTGGCCATGTTAATTCTGAAGATTTTGAGCTTAATTCTCAAAATACTTTATTTATACTTTTCCTCCCTGGTCCTTTAGCTTTCCTCATTAACTCTTTTCCCCATGTATCATCTTCTTATCCTTCTTCAGGAACACTAAAGCTTTCCAGTCTACTCCTGGGAATCACTGCAGTTTTCAACCATTGATGCTAGGTTTGAGTGAGGAAGGGTCTATCAGAAGCTGAACTGATTCAAGATACCCACTGCCACAAGCCAAGAATATATATACAGGGCTCAGATAATTCAGTGTTAAATTATAGAAGCCTTGTCATGATCTGAATCCTTAGCTATGCTTACAGATAATGAAACACCAGAGAACCTTGTCTCTTGCAGATTAATCACCAGAATGTTTGTATTTTTCTAAGGTTGTAGACTTAATTTTATTTACCAACAGAAACTCTGATTTTGCAGTCCAAAAACAGAAAACCTAATCTAATTTTAACCAAAATGTTCCTGCTTTTTTTTTTTTTTTTTTTTTTTTCCATTGTGAGTGCTAAACTCTTAAACTCTTAAACTTTAACTGGGTCATCTGGAAGAAAGTCCTATTCTGACAACTTCTATAAAGGCCACCAAAGTGGGTCTCCAATTGTCTGTGGATTAGAAGAGCTAAGCAGGCCATTGCGAATTGAGATTACTCCAGCGGCAGAGATAAGAGGGCATAATATCATGTTATGTCAGACACTGACCTGCATAAGTGATAGTACAACCTTGTTCAATTCCCACCTAACTTTCTGAACCATTACAAACCACATGCACTCAGAACAGACAACAAAATACCTCTGAAGTTTGACAACAAATTCTTCTTCAAGTTATTAGGAGCCTAAGAAGTGTTATGCAAAATATTTTCCCATATAACATAAGAAAAACATGGATATACTGTAGTGAGTCCACTGAAGGGCCCCAAAATTATTAAGTAACTGGAGAGCTCTCTCATATGAAGATAGGTTGAGAGGGTTTGATGTGGGAGGGGGCAAAGAAGATAGAGTCATGCTCTTCTCAGTGGTATCCAACAAAAGGACAAGAAGAAGTGGGCATGATTTGAAATACACAAAATAAAAACATAAGAAAAACTGGTTTTTAATGTTAGGGTGCTCAAAGACGTTTTGAAGTCTTCTTCCTTAGACATATTCAAAACTGAGTATAAATGGCCCCAAGTAACTTGCTCTAGTTAACAGTCCTTTGAGTAGGGGATTGTACTAGATGACTTCCAGAGATCTTTTCCAAGGTCAATGATTCTGTGATTCTGTGTGATTCTGGAAGATCTATGAAAATCACTTAGGTAGCTCCACCAGGTCCAGCAAATAGCTGTCAGACTTTTTGTTTTCTCTTTCATATTTCTCCTGAAGCCCTGAAAAGAAAAGATATATATGTATACTCTCATACCAAAGTGGTTTGATAAGTGCAGCCAATGCTGACAAAGAAAAAAATATGTTGAGAGAAGTGAAAGACTGTTCTTTGATTCTATTCTTGAGTGCTCAGAGGAGAGAAGGTGTATAATTTTGTTTGAAGAGCTAAACCTCATTATAATGCCATCCCCCATAAGCTGTCAATGGGTAGAAAATATTGCATCTGGGCACACAGCTTATCAGAAAGAAAGTGAAGTAATTCTCTCAGAATCATGAACCCATCTTTACTCAAATGCAAATCACCAGTTTCAAGCTATCTTATAACTTTCTGCTCTTGCATGACAGCTTTTAGGAAACTTTCTTTTCTGAAAAAAACTCTGCCTTCTGCCTTATATTGTTTGCTGGAATCTTAGGTGGAATTTCTGTATTTAAATAAAAACCCATTTCTGTTTCATCTGTCCTGATTTTCTCTCTTGCTGGATTATTTGATATAACAGCACGCTTAGCAAGTCTGAGGTAAAGACCAGATAAGTAAAAACATTCCTATTCATTCAAACAAGATGTTTTATTGCTTTGTAATTATAAAATCTTAGTTGTTTCTTTTCTTCTTAAGCTACAGTCTGTGCTTAAACTTTTAAATTGCTGTGTCACATAAGGTCAAAGGAGTTTTTGAGATTACTCCTCTCTTTTCTTTCTTTGCCAGGTGGCAGGCACTCTGTTGTCTTGGTTTCTGTCACTTTCTGTTTTTTCACCCATTCTCAAATTTTCTTTCTTTTTTTGTCTTTCCTCCCACCTTTTTTTGAGGGATAGACTTCTTGATTTCTTGCTAGATTGGAAAAGGTATGTATTTGCCTTCTTCAGTGACATGCATAAGGCTTTGGGAGCATTCTTGTAAAGCATTATAACCGGAAGATCTATGAAAATCACTAAGATGGCTCTGCCGGGTCTAGCAAATAGCCATCTGTCTTCCTGCTTTCTTTTCCATAACTGTCTTATACAGTAAGTCATGCTGCTATGTGTCTCACTTTTTCCTGTCGTGAACAATTTTGTCAAACACATGCACGTGTGTTCAGCTGTCGCTGTCCACAAACAACCAACTGTAATTATGATAGTGTGTTGGCAATTTTTTCCTCCAAGTTTGGTATTTTCCTTCCTCTTCCATTAAAGAAAACTGCCAAAATGCTTCTGCCTCCCACTAAAACATGGAAAACAACGAAGTCTGATCAGTACTCACATATGTCATGAGCTGAGAGCAACATAACATATTTTCCAGAACCAGTCTAGAACTTATCAAAAGTGAGGTCATACTTCTTTACAATGTTGCCTGATAATGGTACCAAATAAATTAAATACAGTCAGGCTTTGGCCAGGTTGTAGTGTAGAATCAGCACTCTGAGATGTCTAAGATGGTGATTTTTCTGGCTGCAAACAGAGCTAAGCCTCTTGGGTTATTGATCTGATTGAGGACTTTGGCAGAATCTGGAGATTCTGCTAGTTTGTCTGTGGTCCCTGCCAGAGAGAAGATCAACTCATTTACACTAAACTCTACATAATGCGGATATGATTGTGTGAGGTAGGTGTTAATGGTCCCCATCCTCTCTCTTCAAACTAAATAAAACTGAAGATGATAGAAGCAAAAGATCTGAAATTGAGAAGTACATTAACTATATATGTGTTATACTTGTATTTTCTTTCAGGGAAAAAACATCTCATGAGTATTTCATGCATAATGGTTTTGCTCCTAGGATTCAGAAACCTGCCTGATACAATAAAAAACCCCTGGAAATACAGACATATTGGGTATCATTTTTTGAAATTAAGAGAAGTCAGTATTGCAGAGGTATTAACAGTTTGCATGACAGTGAAAGCTTGCTTCTGAGAAGGGAGAGGGAAGGAAGAATATAGCTAGTACCACTAAAGGCAAGGCAAAGTTTCCTTAAGGAAAGAACTTTTGATACTAGCTATTTTTGTTACAGAAGTGGCCTAGAGCAGCCCATCAAGCTTGGAACCTCATTGTTCTAGGTGTTGCCCTTCAGTTCCTGCTTTGGTAGTTTGCTGCTAAATAGATGACAGCAAAGCATTATTTCCCTGACTTTTGCTTTTATACTTGTGCCACAGAGCTCAACTGAATTACATGCAACATATAACAAATTCCAGGAGGGCTGGGCCAGAGCCAGTTTTCAGGTCTATTTCAGTAGCTGACAGGATCTTGCTGTCCATAAACCTAAGAACTGGCATGCTGGAAATAACTTGAAACAAAATTCAAGCTGCTAGATCAAAACAGTACATAATTAAAAACTGAGGATTTAGAAAAAAAGTGATGCAGAATTAGAACTTGTTGCAACTAAGCTCATTTATGTGATCCATTCCTTTTCATTAGGAACAATACATCCTACAGTGTGGAAAAGCAAGAATAGAATGGGTGGGTTTAACATAAACAGTAAACCACTACAAATCCAAATGAAAATGTTTTTATCTTTACTACAGTCTTGGGACCTACAAGAGGTTTGACAAAATATTTAACTTGCAATGACAGAAAAACATAGGAAAGTGTCACATTCTCTCCCTTGTGCCTGGTATATTCTGGAAATACATAAAAATGATGATTTATAAGTAGTAAATCCATGTGTGTACCAGCTTCCAAAGAACTACCAGCTTGGTGAGGAGGAGAAAGGAAGCCTACAGCAATCTGAAACACAGGGGATTCATGTTAGAAGTCAATTTAAGGCATGTCTTTAAAATGGCATGTGAAAGGTCATGTTCATCTCTAAGACTATGAGCTCAACCACCCAAACAAAAAAACCTAGCAACAACAACAACAACAGAAACAGCCTTACGTCACAGTGAATCTTATAATGGTCCATCAAAATTATGATTGAACAGAAGTATAAACCTTGAAGAACAATTTTAATGAGAAGGCTTATTGAAGCTTCTAACACCTACGGGTGAAAAACACATGGTTAGAAGTGCTAGATTTTCAACTTGTCTCTACCCCAATTTACTAGATGATTTTATCTATCTTTCAGTTTTACAATCTATAATATTAATATCTAAGTTATTATTAATCTATAATATTAGCCTGCATTTTGGGTTGTGGAGACTCAGTTGATGGCGGTACATCCTTTGAGCTGTACATGTTTAGAGACAATACAAAAGTCTCCCTGAGTGAAAGTATCATTTAAAGCAGTTCTTATACATGACACAAGGATGGGAGAGACCACTTGGATTATCATTTCAGCTACTGTAATGGGACATCATCAGGTGTTACAATTATATTTGTAATATCATTGTAAACATCCATACACTGCAAACCTATATTATACTAGTCATCCCATACACTGCAAAACAAACATGCTTCATTTCCCAGTACAATCTTACAATTTGCAGTACCAAAGAGCAAAAAGTCCTCAAACTGTGGTTTGCAAAAGGAAGAGAGCAGAAGAGATTGAGGGCATGGTCAAGGAGAGAGTATTGTCAGATAGAATAGCCAAATCTTGCTTACTCTCTAGGGCTGAATGTATTTTGTATATTTTTAGATTAGAATTTTTAAATTATTTTGATTCTTTGAGGGATACTCTGTCATATCTAAAGGCTGTTTTATCTTCAGTACAACTATAGTTATGAATGAAAGGCACACAAATTCTTACATCTGAAAACACCCTAAAAGGAAAGCAATCATGAATTGTCCTTGTAACAAGATTTCATTAATTTTAAGTTTTAATTGTCATATAAGACTGAACTTCAAGGTCGTCCTATAGTTTGTGACCATTGCAGAAGTTTGTAAAAACTTTAAAATATAAATGTACTAATCCAGATATTCCAACATGGCTTGTTCCTGTGCTCTCAAGCCTGGTCATCTTGATCTCTGTGCCATTAGTTCCATCTATATACACAGCTAATTAAAAAAATGCTTGTTAGAGACTAACAGTTCTGTAGACGTAGTGATGATTATTAGTATAGTATAAGTACTGTTACTAAGAAGTGTGCTAAGAAGTGTGTTGCTGGTGAATGAATTTAGAAAAAAAATAGTTTACAACTGACCTGATTTCTCAGGGGTTTTTTGGTGGATTGTTTTTGGTTTTGTTTTTGTTTTGATTGGTTGATTGGTTTTGGGTTTTGTGTGGGGTTTTTTTGTTTTTGTTTTTGTTTGTTTGTTTGTTTGTTTGTTTGTTTGTTTTTTATAATAGATGTGGCAGTATTCTGACATCGGGCCTGTGAGAAACCACAAGAGGCAACAGCATGAGAACAAGTGTTGTTGGAAATATACAAGACTTATGTAATGACTAATTTAGCAAATCAGCAAATGCTTGAGCAAACATCATAGTAAGTATAACTGCAAGTCTGAATTTATAATAAATGTCTCTCTTCACACCTTAAAGAGGGTCTGTGCTTCATTCGCTACAAATGGCACCCTGAACAAGGGACTTTCAATGTGGCTGTAAAGGCAGCAATCGCTCTGGTAGCAAAGCCCAATCGAACCGGGACCAGGAAACAGAGCCAGGAAACAGAACTGGGAACCAGAAATCACAGCACACATGCCCATCACCGAGAAAAGGTGAGCGACTGGGAACCATGGGAGGGACATTATCCCTTGAACAAAAAGAAAGCCTAGATGTCCTTCAACATTTATTAAGAAAGCAAAATCAGGAAGTATCAGTAGTCTGATTAGTGACTTTATTAGAATGGATTGCTAATCATGTGCTGGACCTTCCTATAACTGGTACATTTCAGTTGGAGGCATGGCATGAAGTTGGATGAGAACTATTTGAACAGGCAGCAACCAGAGATAATGCTGCTTGTGAACATTTTTCTACTTGGGGGAAACTTCTGACTGCTTTAAAAGTGGCTCAGAAGGAAGTAATTGTGCAGGTAGCAACAAACTGTGAACCTTCTGCTCCCCCCTTGCCAGGAGGGGGATCCTGTAACTGTATCAGGTGAAAATGCACTAATCACAGATGCAGTAGTGGAGAAAGGGCTGGCTGATAGCAAAGCCCCTGCATGTACGTTACAGTGAACCCTTTTGACAAAAGATGGTTTGTGGGAAAGGCCCGACAACCCCCTTGAACCTGGCCCGATGGACTTGGAGCCAGAGCCTGATTTATTCCCCTGGGATGTTATTTTGCAACCAAAAGTGCATACTAATTTAACCATGTGGGATAAATCAGAGAAAAGGCTTTGGAAGTAGGACACTGGAAAGTGGTTACAGCATGCCCTGTAATCTATTGTGAACGGCAAACTCCAGGCTTTCAACAGCTTCCATACGATGTTGTAAACAAATTACGGACATTAGCTAAAGAAAATGGAGTTTGCTATTTGTTATAAATTTTTTTTTAAACATTAAGCTCCTCCTACATACTTACCCTGCATGACTGGTGTTCTTTGTTGAAAATTATCTTAACCAGTAGTCAATATACTGTATGGCTACCTGATTTTCAGGAGAACTGTAATGTAAAGGCTATTGATAATGCATATCGGCAAAGAGGGATTGATTGCAGTCATTTAGCTGGGGAAGGTGCTCATGTTTTGCCAGAGAATCAAGTTGCATATCCCAGAGATATATATGGTGTAATAGCAGAACTAGCAATGAAAGCATTTTGGAAGTTACTGGAGGTTGGGAGAGATGCCAGTACGTCCTTTTCAAAAATCTTTCAAGGATAACAGGAACCTTATGCACCATTTTTAGACCATTTGCAAACTGCTTTGGAGCCACAAATAGAAAATGATGCAGCTCGTGAGTTGTAACTAAAACAATGGGCTTTTGAAAATGCTAATGCTGATTGCCCATGTGTGTTACAGGGTACTAGGAATAGGGAAGGGTGTACTATAGCAGACATGGTGAGAGTGTGTCAAAACATACGGTCAACTGAACATTGTACTAGCTCTCTAGCTAACACCTTAGGAGCACAGTTACAAGTATTGGGAACAAAACTGAGATCGAGATGTTTTCGTTGTGGGGCACTGGGTCATGTAAACAAAGATTGCATGAAGTATACACGCCAGACTTCAAAGGCTGTATCTCCGAGAGATTGTCCAAAATGTGGAAAAGGCAGGCACTGAGCGGCTGAATGTTGCTCAAGGGTTAATATGAAAGGGGAGCCAGTTAACACTTCCCATGGTAACAGTGTTATACAGCAAATACCGCTGTCAGCAACAACCGGTGAGTAGCAAGATTGTTTTTGCTGATGCCTCTGGTTGCTCACATAAAGTTGTAATTATGTGGCTAAACTCAGATACACAGTGTTGGGAACAGAAGACAGAAGAAAGAGATGAAGGGTCAATACAAATTCTTGATGTAAGAGCTGTTAGGATTGGTTTTGAGGTATTTTGTAATGAACCTTTGAATGTTATAACTGATTCATATTATGCACCTGGCATGCTTAACCGCCTAGAAGCTTCTTTTCTTCAGGAAGTGGATAATCCTCTTTTGATGGCTGAATTAAGAATGTTATGGTTTCTAATAAATCACAGACATCATGATTTTTATGCAATGCACATCCACTCTCACACTGCCCTTTCAGGACCTCTTGCAGAAGGCAATAAGAGAGCTATGCCACTTATTGTACCTAAAGCCTTTGAGCAAGCTAAATTATCACATAAATTCTTTCACCAGAATGCAAGGTCTTTAAAACAACAATTTAAAATTACAATGGATCAGGCCAGGAGCATTCTTATATCCTGCCCTGATTGTCAACAGTTCACACCTATGCCATCCAAAGAGGGTGTTAATCCATGAGGGATTACTGCTAATGAAGTTACTGCAAACTGATGTAACGCATTATTCTGAATTTCGTAAACTCAAATATGTACATGTTTCTGTAGACACTCGTTCAACATTTCATGTTGCTACTGCACTCACTGGTGAAAGAGCACATTATGTCTGTAAACATTGGTTAATATGTTTTGCTGTTTTAGGAGTTCTGTGATATATAAAACCAGAAAATGGTCCAGCCTACTGCTCCAGCAAAGTTTGCTTCTTTTTAAATGAATGGGGCATTTCCCACATGACAGGAATACCTCACTCACCAACAGGACAAACTATAGTAGAACGAGCTCATAGAGACCTGAAAGCTATGCTTACTGAAAAATAGAGGGGGGACCCTGGCCTCTTGCCCCAGAAGTGTTTATGGAAAGCTTCTTACATTCTGATTTTTTTAATTGCAATGATACTGGGTGTAGTAGGTATGAATGGCAACATAGTAACAGCATACCAGAACAGCAACGTCCTTTAGGGATGGTAAAAGATCCTGTGTCTAAGGAATAGTCAGGACCTGTTGATCTAATAACCTGGAAAAGGGGCTATGCTTGTGTCTCTGCAGGTTCCCAAGTGAAGTGGATTTCATCAAGATGTGTACAACCTTATGTTGCCTCCTGGTTGGAGTCCTCGGGTGGCCCCTCGACAGAAGACTGATTCAGCAAGAAAATGTATGGCTTACCTTAGCTAGCTTAATCCGTGCAACTACTCTGTGTGCTTCTTTGTCCACACAAACAGATCCTTTTTGTACATGCTTAGTAGGAGTGCCAGTAATGGAACGACAATTAAGTACCTTATATAATGGAACTGTTAGAAGCAATTGCACCAAGCCAGGAGTTATGCAGTCATGGTGGTGGTGTCAGGATGTTTAGAAACAGACTGCTGGGGAAAAAGCTACATGGTACCATGATAAATTGTACAAGTTTAATGATTTTCCTGCATTGCCCCTTGAACCACAGGAGTTTGACATCATGGGAACCTTACAAGCACCTATTTACTTTTATCTAAATTTCACATGTCAGTATCCAAATAGTTTAGGATTTGTTGTGTTCCCTACATGGATATATGTCAATCACTCCCTGTGGTGCAATATCACAAGTGTCAGTCAAATCACATCCCGTAGGTTTATCTGAGGATTTGGTTTTGATCTGTGGGCAGTGAGCATGGAAATGCATCCCAGGAAAAGCAGTAGGAGGGCCTTGTGCCTTCGGACAACTAACATTCTTTCACCCTGACATTTTACCACACAATAAAGCCATACAGCAAAAACGAGACATACATCAGTTCTCAGGTTCCTGTAACTCAAACCAGAGAGTTTTAGCAAGCCTTTTTTTGTCTGTAGGAACTGTACATGCTCTTGCAACTCTTAACCAGCTAGGCTGCTGGCTTGCGAAAGAAGCTAACGCTACGAGCCTAGCCCTGAATGGTCTTTTCACAGATGTCGATGCTATAAGACATGCTTCACTACAAAACCGAGCTGCCATTGATTTCTTCTTATTAGCTCAAGGTCATGGTTGGCAGGACTTCAAAGGAATGTGTTGCATGAACCTCAGTGATCATTCAGAATCCATTCACATCAGTATAAGCAAATAAAAGGAATTAAGAAAGCAATTGCAAAAACAAGATGATGGTGATTTTTGGAGTCTGTTCTCTTGTCTGGGGGGGTGGTCAGGACCATGGGCAAAGTGATTAATTATGCTTGTAATGTTTATATGTGAAGTCTTGTTGCTTATTCTGATTTTTATACCATGTGTCTTATCTTGTGTACAATGAATGATTGAAAAAAGCTTTAATTGTGTAATGGCTCTGCAATTATTAAACAAAGAGGGGGAAGATGTGACAGTATTCTGACATCGGGCCTGTGAGAAACCACAAGAGTCAACAGTGTGAGAACAAGTGTTGGTGGAAATATACAAGAAGTAAGGACTGTATACTATTTGATACATCATGGACACAGGGATTGATATGGCATTGATACAGGATTGATACATTAAGGACAGGGCGGTAACTTGTGGTAGACCAAAAAACACTTTTATGGCAGCAACTTCGGTGAGAACATAAAATGTATTGGTTATGTAATGACTAACTTAGCAAATCAGCAAAAACTTGAGCAAGCATCATAGTAAGTATAAATGCAAGCCTGAATTTGTAATAAAGGTCTCTCTTCACACCTTAAAGAGAGTCCATGTCTCATTCACTACAAATACACAGATATATTTATTTGCAAGAAGTTACAGTCAAAGTGTAGCTGTGTAGCTGTGCCAATGTGCATACTCAGCACAATCATTCATTCTCTGGGTGACTGAGAAATTCTACAAATAGTTTCTGCTGCCTGAGACACTAATGTGAGACAATAGATTGACATGATATGAGGTCATTGACTGAACTCCTATTTGCCTTCACAACAAAATATTTGACAAACCATTGCAGAAGCTCTCCAAGTGGGAATTTCAGACAGTTCTGGAGATTTCCCCAGGCAGCTCCTGCTTTGTGTAAGCCAGTTGACAGACACTATTAGTGTGGTGTTGTCTCAGAGATGCCCTCAGGTGATTGCTGCTGTAGAACTGACCAAACAGTACATAGATGCTTGTAACTAGTCACTAGAACTGTTCTTGCAGATAGAAAAATGATCACACATAAGACACCTAAACTAGGTTTACACACATGAGACTGTGTACCAGCTGTATAATAAGAATTCAGCAGAGCAGCAATTCAGTGAGGCTCATCTGATTCAACTGAAGACGCCTTTGCAAAGACACTTGCAACAGAGACTTACAGTGTCACTGTCCAGACACCATGGGACCAATCTGTTTGAGAGATTTTGTTTCCTATGTGAACACTATCTTATGCAAAAAATCCCAATAAATCAGTATTTTTTAACAAACAATTGGTATTATAAGTGTCTGTAACACCCATTCTCATGTACACCACCTCCATTAGAAAGTTCATTTACAGAGGGGGAAATGTGTGAGGCCAAAACCCTATGAGAACCTGGCATTTTGGCTCAGAAGCAAACTTCCTTACAGAGAGGTAAAGACCTACTGAACTGACATGACTAGAATAACTGGATTGGCGCTGGAGATCCAGAGTCCAACCTTTGCTATATTGCTATGGGGTTAGGGATGTAACGTTTATTAGTTAGAGTGCAATTAGGCAGGTGTTAGGAAAATGCATGTAAAACAACAGAAGGATATTTGCCTGGTAACTCACTACACTAATGAATGTATAGCACCTCGGAGCAGTCTGGAAGTTTTTCATCCATCTTAGCCTAAAGGAGGAAAACTCTACCTTCAGGAACATGTGGGACCAAGCTCATGTGGCCAGAACTGGCACTCTTAACAGCCTACTCCTCCAGAACACTGGCAGTCACCTGCTGCGTTTGTGAGCAAGGAAAGGGGAAATAGAAAGAACCACTGCTCTGTAACATTGTAGTGTTTTATGCATCAGTAACCACTCTTTCACAAAGACAATAAATACCCAAACTCTTTCATGTGGATCCAATTATTTCATAATAAATAATGAATGCTTTAGTGTGTCCTGATCTAAAGTACAACAAAATCCCATGTTCTGTCTTCTGGAAAAAGTGACAGATTGGGGTTTTTTTGTTTTATTTTTGCAAAATGTGCAAACTTTTTGGGGTAGCTCTGCACTGGCTTTGTGGGGAAGGTCTATTTTCCAGAAAGGCGTGCAATTATTTCCATTGAGACTTCTACTTCAATATCATAAGGATCAATTTGAATGTGCATGCCAAAGTGGAATAATGGCTCAAGAGATTATGAGAGCAACAGGGGTTTTGATCCCTAGATCACTGAACCAGAAATTTGCTGAAGCTGGTAGTTACAGAAATAATTGTCCTCTATTGGGCATTTATGGGAATGACTCTATGAAATGAATTGGCGAGCTCAAGATGCAGCTCAACGAGGCAATTTTCTCAACAGCAATACCAGTTCTCCATCATTGCCTTTTTTGCTTGCTATCCCACTTGTCTGTGTGGATGCAGGTCTTTTTTTTTTTTTCCCCAGGGAGTATGGCATTGTGCTCTTGGAGGGTTTGCTTTTTTTCCATTTCATGTACTAAATTAATTCACTGTATAGCTGAAAAAAGAGCCGAACTAGCACAACGTTGGGGCTGTTGGAGAGTAGGTGCAAAGGGAGAGGTACAGAAATCTCGCTTTTAGCACTTAGAAAAATGTGACCAAACCCACAGCTTCAATCCTGTATTTATGGTGGAGGTAGTGTTTTGTTAATGCCTGTACCAGCAATTTCAGTCAAGATTCTAATATTATCCTGAATATGCCAGTAGGTTTCTGTACATGGCCACTGAAATGCTATCTCACTTTTGTTATGTTATTCTGCCACCTGAGGGCTGACATTTCAGAGTGATGGACGGTGAAGTTTCTGGTAAAATGAGATCCTTAAAAGGAATTACCATGTGAACACCACCAGGGGAAGGTATGGGAATAGCATCTGAGGAGGAATAAGAAAGAGGAGTTTTAAACTGTTTAGAATTTGCATCCTGAGTGATGCTGCTGTTGTGAGTAATACTGAAATGCTGAAGTTCATTATATTGATGCATTTCTGCTAATTATTCTTACTGCTCCACCCATAATATTCTTCACAAGCAGGAGTTCCATGGATAAATCTCAGGATCAATTTTTCAGATTATTACATTTATTTTCCAAAATGTAAACAGCCAAATTTCCATGCAAGACAAGACATCACTAAGCATACCCCCATGCCTTCATACTGTCCTCAGTTGTGTGGTGTTTGGGAAAAACTCAGAATGCTGGAGGACATGTTGTCTTTTCTTCAGTTCCTTTGTATAATTTAAGGGACTTTTTTTAGCCCTTCAGACTGTTTACAGCTCCTGAAAGTGCCCTCAGGTCCTTGATCACAGGCTAGATAACCACAAGCATGTATTAAACATCACTGTTTCCCAAGAGGCCTTGAGTCTGCTGGAGGTTCTCTGGCTTAAGTCAGCATTTATGGCTGATTCAGTGGGACAAAGCAAGTGGAACAGGAATAAGAATATGACCTGTTGGATGATAGTTTCTTTTTGAGCTACATGATGTAGCAATGTTGATAGAATTTTTTTCAAGCTAATAAAACCATTAATACTTTTCTTGAATAGAGTCCATTTCATTTAAAGTGTCCCTTCACTGGCTGAGAACTGGAACATAGTATAAATTTGGGGAGCTTAGAGATGTGTAAGCTAGCCATATATGTCTAAGAAGACACATACAGCTAAACTAAAAACTACATGTTCAGCCAGTAGCTAGAAAGGTGAAGGTTGTTGTTTTATTTAGAAGCAACCTGAAAATTATACTTCTGAATCCTGTGTGAGGACAACTGCTAGGTCATCGAGACTGCTGACCATTAGGCAGGTTATCTTGCGTCTCATGCCTGAAAATCATGGGCACAAATACTGGTATGCTTTCAGGAACCAAAAATGAAATTGTGTCTAATAACAGCACAGATACTCCTGAGGATAGTAAGTTAATGTGAGATACTACACAGGATTGAAGGAGAGAGTTGATATCTTCAAGGATATGGCAGCTATTAGAGAATCATGTAGAAATTAGTCATCGTTATCGCACAAAAGAGACCAAAATAGTTCAGCTTATTTAGTATGTCAAAGCAGAGGCTGAGAGGAAAGCGATTACTCTGTTAATACACTAGAAACAAACAGAAGACAAAGTTGACACAAAAGCAAAAAGGCATAAAGTTGCTATGCCTAAATTTAGGTTAGAAATTAGTAGCAGACCTCTGAGCAGTAAGTCTGGAACAGCTGGTTACTAGGGGCAGCAGGGCAAGGAATCTGCCTAGTTTTTAGACAGCATTTAATATGTTATGGGCATTTTCTAAGATAATATAAATGGATGCATTTTCTTTTTCCTTGTCATACTCAGAACTGAGATGATAATATAAGCACAGAAGAGATCCATGTCGTATCATTGCATACAAAAAATAATTCCTAATTAGAAGCTACAGAATTTTACACGATTTTCTTATTTTATTTTGAAGAATGTAAAACACGAGACTACAATCAGCCAGTAAATTTTGCTATTCCTGCACGGAGAAAAGCACTCATTCACAATACATGTAAGTGATTAGCTAGCTCTAAGTTCTTCTTTAAGATTCCACATGTGTAAGAAAACTTTTCTGCCACCTCTGAAAGAAACAGCTACTGGTGAAGTAGTGTGGCATGGCCCAAGATGTAACAGCTGGATAGAAGCCAGTTTATGACATCTAGTATTTTGGATTCAGGTGGGGAGAAAATAATTTATGGCATGCTACCCATCAAAACCAACATCACAACTTTCCCACAAAACATCAGCTCAAACTTTACCATGCAGCAGATTAAGAACCTGGAATTCCCTAGCAATTGAGGAGTGGGGCTGGCAGGAATACTATATCCACAGCAGTGAAATAAAGTCAGTGAAGATTTGAAATAAAGCTACTGGTTAAAATATTACATGATACTCTACAAAGGCCACCATCCACTCCTCTCCATGTTGAAGGAATATGTGAACAGTCTTATTGACCTCCACAACTTCAACTGTTGACTCTCCACTCACATGCAGATTTAGGAAATCAAAGCTTAAAAGACATGAAAATTCTTATGCTTTTTGTACACTAGGGCAGTGAGTGCATATATTCAGGGCTTGTCCATGGGTTGCCACTAAGAAATTTCCCTCTCCACCTTTACATGGATCTTGTAGAGTATCAACTGATGGGTACTTTTTACTTCGTTATTGTGCTGTGCTCTAACTGCCAGTAACAGTGAGATCATTACAGTGACACAACAAGACACTGCATGCCTGAAAACCAACTGAATATCTACAGCATCAACACTATGTTAAAGACGGGCCAGAACATGAACAACATTTCGGGGTGAGGCGGCCTCTTGTTCAGCCTTATTGACCCCTAGCTCCACAGATAAGTTCAAACTGTAAAGAAATTTGTTTTGCTAGAGGTATATGTTCAAAGAGGAGATAGAGGAGTAAAAAAATAAAATAAATCTTTATTTGAATAAAGGGAGAGTCCATAGGAGTCCCTATAGGGTCCCTCAAAAGCACAGGAAGACACAGTCCCCCTATTTATCCTAATCCCTGGCTGCAGGTGATCCCTCCTCCTTTTCCCATTGGCTGAGGTATTTGGATGGTACAAGCTTTCTGATCCTCACTTCATATTCCCCAGGAACACCCACTGCATGTGTCCTGATCAACACTCCCTGTTAACTGATTTGTTAAACCTGCAAGTCTGTTGCACTCCATTTTGTACAGATATGGGACAGATGTTCCCGTCAAAACTTCTTCATGGTGCCCATGTTATTGGTGCAGCCCACTCCTCTAAAACATACCTCCTCCCAGACTTCTTAGGATGTGATCAGCAAACTTGTAAAGTGAGAGTGTAAACCTGTCTTTTTAATTATTATTACTATTTAATATTCTTTCTAGTCATATTTAATCTTGAAGTATTAATTTATTTATCTCTTATTTTAAGAGTGTACTGTACAGGAGGGCCAGAAGGAACTCCATAGCCTTGAAATACTTGCATTAGAACAGGAAGATGTTGCTTGTCTTTCTGTCCAATCACAGGGCACTTCGAGACCAACTGGGTCCCACTCCAGTTGCTAGCACTCTAGTTCCACTCACTCCAGTCTCTCCATTTTCTGGTACCACAGAAAAATGGGTCTCTCCAACCTGTGATCTGATTCCAGTTGCTGCTCTCAGACCCCAAAAGTCACACACAAGCAGAATCCCTTACCCAGGAAAAGAGTGAGAAAGGAATTTAATAAGAAGGTAGGAGTGACTACACTGATCAGGCATGGGACATGGCAAGACAAGTGTACCAAACAGCAAACTACTGGTAAACAACCAGCCCTTTTTATCTCCCTATGCATCTATATTCACACACCTGTTCCTCCATTAATCACTTAAATTAATCTCTTTCCTCACCTTTAGTTCCTCTTCTAAACATCCCATAGCATGTTCTGTGCAATTCAAAAGTTCTCTTCCACAGCATCCCCTATTGCACACCATATCCTCAGGCAACAAACACTCCCTCAGTTAGAAAATGTGATCAGAGAGTTGCTCCTGATGAAACATCTTGATGGGTTTCACGTTATCAGTGGAGCTAATAGCCTGCTTGGGGCTGCCACATGACAGGATGTCCATTTCACAGGAATTACTGTTCTTCTCTAGGCTTGTAGAGACAGACTTTTGATGGGTTGCTGGCTCTCCCTGATGGAGAGGCCAGAGGCTGTAGTGAGCAGCCAACATACTTGACTAAGACTTTGGTGGCCCTATCTCTAATGTTGCTGCTACTGTACACATTCTCACGACCAATACTTGTTTTAATTATCACTACTCTTGTATTACTAATTGTAGTAATCACTTACTGAATCTGCAACTTATAGTATCTTGAAGGGTTGATCAAGAGATCGAATGTAGTGATTCCAACTGAAAGGGCATTGAACTTGAGAGAGCAGGGCCTTGGAGGCAGGACAGCCTCAAGAGGAGTGGAACATCATGCTAGCCTGCCAGGACTAAGAGGTGTGGGGGGCTGACAAACCACACCAGCCTGCCAAGCTTTGGAGGATGCTTGACCTTCAGAGAAGTGAAGCACCACACCAGGCCCTGAAGACCAGGCAAAGGGAACTGGCCCACCTGCCGGGACAAGGAGACTGAACAGCTTCAAGGGGCACAGGTCTTCCTGTCAGGCCCTAAACATGGGGTGGCCTTGAGGGGAGTGGTGCACCACACCAGACCCTGGCTGCAAGGCAGCCTCAAGGGCAGTGGGGCATTGTCCTGAGACAAGTTGACCAGGCAGCCTCGAGAGGAACAGACCTCCAGGTCAGGGCCCAGAAGCAGAGCAGCCTTGAGGGAAGTGGGCCTCCTTGCTAGACCCTGGAAGTGGGACAGTCTGGAGTGACCTGGAGGACAACAGGGCTCTCTGATGGACCTCGAGGCAGGGCAGCCTCAATGGGAGTGGGACATCACTCCAGCCTACCAGACCCCAGAGGCAGAGTGCCTAAGAGGGGAGTGGACCCCCCACCAGGCTGGATACACCAGGTGGCCTCAAGGAGAGCAGCCCTTTTCACTGGACCCTGGAGGAAGAACAACATCAAGGGAAGCCAGGCACCAGTATAGTGTTTCAGACAGTGGCAATGGGGCACAATGTATGTTTCCAGTCACCCGGTGGTTGCTTCCACCATTGTGAGCACATAGCACTTTCTTTGGCAGGTTTGTGGGAGTGTGATATAATAAATTTACTAGGCCTTCCCATATTTATTTTTAGCCATTGCCCCCCCATACCATAAAGGTTTTAATCGCATCTCTTCCTTGATCACCTGAGACATTATGGGCCCACTGAGCTAGAAATAATTCACTTTTGTGTTGCCAGTCCAAATCTACCTGAGACACTTCAATCTTAGCAGCGTGATCCATGTGATGGTTATTTTGATGTTCATCAGTGGACTGACTTCTAGGCATATGGGCCTCTATGTGGTACACTTTTACAGGCAGGTTCTCTAGTGATAAGAGGAACAAAAGTCTTTTAGAAACCGCTAGGTCTAATGTAGCAAGACTAGGCATAATGCAATAGGAACTTAATCAAAAACAATAGCTATATGGAGACTGGACATGATGCAAAGCAGGATGTCCTTGTTTAGCAAGCTGGGAAAGCAGAATGTTCCACTAAATGAAGAAAGAACTACTTGACTTTTGCTGTGTAGTAGCACAAAATGACAATATGCTTGAGAAATCAGGTCAAGAAGCTGACACTGGGGGAGCACCAGGCTGCGAAGACCACTGGGCCACTAGAGAACCTTAACGAAGGTCCTTAAATACCAAAGATGGGCTTCTGGCAAATGGCAGGATTATGTAAATAATTTATATTTAATGTATGAACTAGGCAGTAGAAACAAATGAATATGCAATTGGTATGTGCAATAAATACCAAGAAGTGTGAATCATGCATACACTCGACTAGAGGAACGATCCTCCAAGTGTCCGGTGCACTGCAATAGAAGTGCCTGCTTTTTAACACTTTCAAAACAGTGTTAAGGAATCTTTTTGCCATTTTTTTGGTATCACTAGCCAGGCAGCAAATCTTTCCACAATTCAGCAGCCCAGATGGGTTTCCCTCTACACTGCCAGTTCTTCAGCTTCCATTGCTGTAACCACCTCCACAGAGCATTTGGCACCATCCATGACTCCGTATAAACTAATGGCCTTTTTCTCATTCAACAATGTCTAAAGCCAGCTGGATGGCTTTCACCTTGGAAAACTGACTTAATTCACCTTGTTAGGAATAACTATCACATGTCTTTAAAAAAAAAAAAAATGTGATGTCAGGTTCTCGTTGTTAATTGGTGTGCTGTTAATTGGTTTATTAATGAAAGGTATTAGCCTTGTTAAAGGTATTGTTTTTCATTTGCAGCAGTTCCTACCCTGATACACCGGATAGGGGCTCGCCTGCCTAGAAGTGGAGGAAGGGCTCTTTGTGACCGGACCCCCTGGCTGCTCAACGCATGCGCACAAAGACCCACACGTACCAAGCGGTCGTGGCGGAAAAATGGAGACATCGTGGCCGGAAACTCGTGAGCATGTAGTGTACAGCAGTGCACCGCAAATTGCGACTGACCAATCAACTAACAGGGGGTGTTAGTGAGGAGACAGGAAACGGGCGCAACGGAAAGTCTGTACCCTCCGAGTACTTCAGCCAATGGGGAAAGGAGGAGGGATCACTTGCGGCCGCGGACTACGGTAAATAGGATGACTGCGCCCTCCTGTGGGTTTTCGGGAGATCTCGCAGGGAGGAAGAGACTTCCTTTTATTCGAATAAAGTTGGTTTTGTTTTTTTTTTGTTTTTTTTTTTTTTTTTTTTACTTCTCTGTCTCTTTTTCTGAACATTAACCTCTAGCGAAGCCAATTTCTGCATAACTTTGTCCTTCAGTGGCATCTGCAACTCATCGTGTGGGACTCCACACAGCAGCTTTCCACCTCAGGTGCTTTCCCACAATACCACAGCACCCATCAGTGAACATGGCATACCACTTCTCATTCTCTGGTGGTTTATTATATGGTGGGGCCTCTTCAGCGAGCATCAGCTCCTCTTCTGGTGATATTCTGAAATCTTTGCCTTCTGGCCAGTCTATGATCACTGCCAAGATTCCTGGACAACTGGGGTTTCCTATTCGAGCCTGTTGTGTGATCATTGCCATCCACTTATTCCATGTAGCATCAGCTGCATGATCAGACGGTTATCTCTGTGAAAAATGCAGTTGTGATTCGTGCTAAGATGTTTAATGTTTAAAGGTATAACCAAATGAGGCATGGACTCTGAACTTGAAAAAGGGAAAAAGGTGGTTAAGTTCTGTAAGTTCTATGTATAAAAAAAAATTAATTATGAAACTTGTTTAGGAAGTTATATTGATAGAGGGAACTAATATTTCAAGGGTTAAGCAACTATATTATAAGGGCCTACTAACAAGCTAACATTTAAACCACGTAATTAATATCTATTTTAGAGCTATATGTAACCAATTGTGCTAAAAAAAGCAGGACTTCATTAAATGCTGAGATAAGAAGTTTTACAGCACCAGCTGCAACCTTGAGGAGACAAGATAGCCAAGATTTACAACAAAACGGGGGCGCCAGTCCGGTTTCAGTCGGTTTGGTAGCTTGGGTTCCAGCCAGTTCTTCATAATGAGCAAAAGGTAAAAAGTCCACTGTGACGAAGCTGAAGGAGCCTTCATCCAAAGACCTCTAAAGACCCTTCCTCAAATTCACCAAGTGACATTGCGCAGGTGCAACAGGGGAGGGTCAAGGAGGGGAATATGTAGATGGTTACATGAAACTCATTTTAATAAAAAGCGGGAAAGGTCATGAATATGTATAGGCGTTCCTGGGGTCATTATGAATATGTAATACCTTACTGTATTTAAACACACTTCTTATTGTTAAGAGTGTGCGTGTTGGGCGGAGCGAATCCCCCGCGCACCCAGCGCTGTTTTGCTTATGCTCTAATGAACACATGTTTAAAGAATACAATTAAGAGATTGGATTAAACATTGTTTATCCATAGAAAAAGCGTAAGTTATTTATTTCATCTCTGGCCGCACCTCTCGCAGTGATGATGGGCCTGACTCTCCTTCCTCTTCCATGCGAGATGATTTTTTTTGTGTATCTCTTCTGTACAGGGGTGACTGATACAGGCACAGGTTGGTCATCTGCATAACTTACCACCAGAGTCTGAGTAGTCTCAGCGCCTATTGCAGGGGTTTAAGTGGCTGCAGTTGCTGTTGCCAGGGTTGACGAAGCTGCAGTGCCCATCACTAGTTTTGGAGTAGCTGCAGGGTCTGTTACTTTCAATAGCATACTGCAGCATGGTACAGATTATGATTCCTTGTGTAGCAACTCGGTAGAAAGCTCATCCAACTGAAATAAATAACTTACGCTTTTTCTATGGATAAACAACGTTTAATCCAATTCCTTGTATTCCTTAAACATGTGTTCATTAGAGCATAAGCAAAACAGCGCTGGGTGCACGGAGGGATTCACTCCACCCAACACGCACACCTTTTAACAATAAGAAGTGTGCTTAAATACAGTAAGATATTACATATTCGTAATAACCCCAGGAATGCCTAAACATATTCATAACCTTTCCCGCTTCTTATTAAAATGAGTCTCAGATAACCATTTACATAGTCCCCTTCTTTACGCTCCCCTGTTGCACCTGTGCAGTGTCACTTGGTGAATTTGAGGAGGGGTCTTTGGGGTTCTTTGGATGAAGGCTCCTTCAGCTTCGTCACAGTGAACTTTTTACCTTTGGCTCATTATGTTGAACTGACTGGGACCTAAGCTGCCAAGTCGATTGAAACCAGACTGGCACCCCCTTTTGCTGTAAATCTTCATTATCTTGTCTCCTCAAGTTTACAGCTAGGTGCAGTAAAACTTCTTATCTTGGCATTCGATGGGGTTCTGTTTTTGTTAACATAAGTTTACATAAAGCTCTAAACTAAGCATTTATTGTGTGGCTAAGCCTTAAAGTGTTACTTCATTAGTAGGCACCCATTATATGTTTAGTTAACCCTTAAAATGTTAGTTCCCTCTGTCAATAAAACTTCATAAACAAGTTTCATAACTTTTTACATAGAACTTAACCACCTTTTTCCTTTTTCCAGGTTCAGAGTCCGTGCCTTGTTTGGTTATATCTGTAAACATTAAACATCTTAGCACGAATCACAACTGCATTTCTCACACAACCTAACACAAGCCCTCACAGGAGAGTGGTTCCCTTATGCCACTGTCTAACTTACAGCTCAGAAGTAACAGTATCAGATGTTTGTTATTTTTCACCTCCTTTGCTTTCTCTGTTGCGTTTAGACTGCAAGCAGGAGCTGTCTTCTCACTTTTAAGAGTATATCTAGTAACTAATTCTGGGAACTATCCAGGCGTCTAAGAGCTATAGGAGTAGATTGGAGAAAAGGAAAAATGGTTAAACCCAATGTATCATCAAAGCAAATCACTGCAGAATAAAGGTTTCAGTTCAGTGTTATTTCTCATTATCAGTGTATATAGGAATACCAAGTTTCGTATATTCAGTAACACTATCTTTCCTCTTTTATTTTGAAATTTTAAAAGCCAGAACATGTGTTTCCAGTGTCAGAACTCCTTTAAACATTATTTTTCTTTTTTTTTTCCCAAAAATAACATTGTACATTCCTCATCTGTGCTCTAGCAAAAACAGAAAAAAGGAAATAGAATGAAAAAGGAAAAAAAAAAAGTAATAAAGGGGGCAACAGCATGAGAGACAGCAGGAGTGCAAAGAAACATAAATAAGTGGAGGAATAAATGTTGTAAGGGAACATGGAAGAATTTGAGTGGTATAAAATAGAAAAAGTGAGAAAGGGTAAGAGGAAAATTACTGCTTTGTCTGAAAAATGATCAGAGACCCTTGGAGGAAAATTTTTTTGAGAAGCCCTTAAAAAAAAAAAAGGCAGTGGCTGTCATAATTTCACTTTATTTCTTCACTTGGCTTGGCAAGGATCATTCTTTATTAGAGATAGCCAGGTGTACCCTATAAAGAAGAATCAGCTGTCAGAACTAAACAATAAGAGAGCAGCATGCACAGTGTACAGATGTGATTAATAAGTCTGACCAGAAGAATTATGAACAACAACTGCTTTACATGTCCACTGCCCAACTGATGTCAATACTAACTGCTGTGATCTCCCGGAGGTTTTCCTGTCCCTTCTCCTGGCAAGGAAGGTAAACCAGCATGTGCCAATGCTCTCTACAGCAACAGGGAATTTTTAAGAGAGTGAATACACTGTTACTGAGATAGGCTCTGCAACACCACTCCTCTTCCGTGTGATCCTACAAGCTAGATGTTGCTACTGTGACAGATGCACTTGACCCCACTTAACCAAACCAGCAGCAGTTTGCTCCAGGCTCCAGAGGAGGGAAAGGCCTGAGCCGTAGGAGCAGAATTACACAGTGAACACTGAGAAGTTGTGGGTGCAAGGAGTGTCATGCATACCTTTCCCACTGTGTGCAATTTGACTATGAGACAACCACTTTATTTCATAAATATGACAGCTTCCCTTCTAGACAGCCGTGGCTGTATGGTGACGATCCTTTACTACTCACAGTTCTTTGGATGAGCCCAATTTAAGTTTTATATTAATGGTTTAGCTTAAATAAGTACATTTTTAATAGAATTAATTACTTAGAATTATTATTAAGGTTGTGGGATTTTTAGTATAATGTCCACTTCATGTTACTTAGTCACTAAATTTGCTGAATGCTTAAATTGTACCATGTAAAGTTCCACTCATATTTACTAAACTTGTGTCTCCCTGAGCAAACCAAAGCAGCTACAAACCAACAACATGTGCAAGATAAGGCCTGTTTTGTACCTTATTGAGCAAAAAAGGATCCACTTGGACAAAATAATGCCTTCAAGGACAGCATGAAGCAACTATGAACTATCAACAATGTCTGTAGCAAAACAAAATAAGGGTCTGTCTAAAGACAGGCCAACCATGTCCTGGGGTGCATCAAGGACAGCATTACCAGCCTGGTGAGGGAGGTGATTGTCCTGCTCTGCTCTGCACTGGTGCAGCCTCACCTGGAGCACTGTGTGCAGTTCTGGGCACCACAGGACAAAAAGGATATAAAGCTACTGGAGAGTGTCTGAAGAGGGTTACGAAGTTGGTGAAGGTTTTGGAGAGGAAGCTATATAAGGAGTGGCTAAAGTCACTTGGTTTGTTCAGCCTGAAGAAGAGGAGACTAAGGGGAGATAGCTTCCTCACAAGTGGAGGAGGAAGGGTAGGTGCCGTTCTCTTATTTTTGACAACCAATGGCAGAACCTGAGGGAATGGCAGGAAGATGTGTGCAGTTCTGGGCACCACAGGACAAAAAGGATATAAAGCTACTGGAGAGTGTCTGAAGAGGGTTACGAAGTTGGTGAAGGTTTTGGAGAGGAAGCTATATAAGGAGTGGCTAAAGTCACTTGGTTTGTTCAGCCTGAAGAAGAGGAGACTAAGGGGAGATAGCTTCCTCACAAGTGGAGGAGGAAGGGTAGGTGCCGTTCTCTTATTTTTGACAACCAATGGCAGAACCTGAGGGAATGGCAGGAAGATGTGCCAGAGAAGGCCTAAGTTGGATATTAGGAAAAGGTTCTTCTCCCAGAGGGTGGTGGAGCACTGGAACAGGCTCCTTAGGGAGGTGGTCACAGCCCTGGACCTGACAGTAGTCAAGAAGAGACTGGACAACACACTCAGACACATGGTGTGAACTGAAGGGTTGTCGTATGCAGGGATAGGAGTTGGACTCGATGATCCTGTGGGTCCCTTCCAACTCAGGACATTCTATGATTCTATGAGGAGAAAGAACACCCCAGACTCAGATATATCTATTGGACTGAATCATCACATGAGGGGTGGGTAAACAGTCTGGAAGTGTATAATTACCCAGTTCTCCTCTTTGGAGACATTCAAAACCTGCCTGGACACATTCCTGTGTAACCTCATCTAGGTGTTCCTGTTCCGGAAGGGGGATTGGACTAGGTGATCTTTCGAGGTCCTTTCCAATCCCTGGCATTCTGTGATTCTGTCATTTCTGTGCTCAGTTTGGCACCTCTTTGACAGCACGCAACTCAAGACAAAACGGCTGCTATACTATTCCATTAAATTATTTTTTTATGAACTTTGATGCCTGAGAGTTTGCTTTGAGAGACCTAGGATCCCATCTTCTTTGCCAGTGAACTTCAGTGCTTGAGAGTCTGCTTCCAGAGACGTAGGATGCATACTCTGGAGGGACCTGGCACCAGATCCCTGGAGGGGAGGTAAGCAGGTAGAGATGCAGAATGATGAAACTTTGAAATCCTAGCCAAGTGATACAAATAATCAGGTCTGCACATATAATCCTTTGGCTATAAACACATATAACCCGTTACCTGTTTTCTCTTACTCTTTATGTCTCTTAGACATAAATGGTTGACCAAGTCTGGGACTAAGTTTGGATCCAGCAACACCTAAACTCTTCTCTGAGAAGGAGTTTAGAAAGCAAGAGGGTCCATTCTGAACCTTGTAACTCAATGGGAAGGCCTCCCTCTACCCTTTCACTTCTCCTGTCCCCATATAAATTGCTTTGAAACAACTCTCACCTTGGCATATTTCCTCCATGCAGTACGTAATAGAGTGAACCTTACTATTGAACTCTGTTAACTCACACTTTACTTAAGTGATCTAGACACTGCTCTGCATCAAGCAAGACCCTACATCAGTCATCTGCAACAGGTACCTACACCAATCTTGCCTTCTCCTGACTAATGTCATCCATGGACACAATCAATGTCTTCTTTAAGTCCTGTACCAGTAGAAATATTCCAGGTCACACAGAACATACATTTTTATCAGACATTTTTTGAAAACAGAATGTAGTACTGTTGCTTTCCACTTTTGCTTCTCTCTCCACGGTAACACCTGGCATTTTCTTTCCGTCTCTTGCTGATTATATAATCAATGGACATAGTGCTTGCCAGCAGCAGAAACAAAACCAATTCCTCTTTCTACCTACTCTGCTATCTGAGCAGATGGGCTAAACCAACAGGGCACACCACCACCTCCCCCACAAGAAGATTCTCACTGGGAAATTTCTAAGACTTGTGGAGTAGGATTTAGGGAGTGAGAAGAACTGGTTGTGCTTTCCTCGACAGAAAGAAGTCATATGCAGGGGAATGAGGCATATTCCTAGGCTGTCCTTCCTATATGGCTCTTCTGATGTTTCTCCAGCTGAAGACAGCATCTCAAAGACTGGACATCAAATGGTTTCTTGAGGAAAACCAGAAGTTAGCTCAATCAGAAATTAGCTCAAGTTTTAATCACAACATATTTTTTTTGCTACAGTCAGACAATGTCTTCAGTGTATATATCCTCAGAATTGAATGTCACTGTGATTCCTTCCCTATCCTCAGATTTGAGTTCCTTTCTAAAGGAAAAGTTGATGTGTCAAGGAGTGGTGATCATCCAGGTCTTGTTCTGACAGGCAGTTGGGATGTGGCCAGGATGTCTACCTGAAAACAAGGACTGCAGATGTCATAATGAAGCATGCTAATCTGATAAACTTTTTGTCCTTTCCGCTCAACCTCCTTGTTCAATATGCAGGGATTGTCCTTCTGAAGCTTTCTGAAAGTGCTACACCTGGCTGTATATCTTTACCTCTGCCTTTTGCTATGACATCTGCTACTTCCTGAGGCAAGATCAATTTGAGACCTAATGGCTATTTGTCATATGTTGGAGAAAGGTACCTCTTTCAGATAAATCCATATTGAAGAGAAATACAGTAAGAGGAAGGTTTTTGCATACTCTACATCTGTTCAAACACCTACTGTGTACAGAGTCCATCCCTGCCTAAACTCTGAGTGTCGCTATTGAGGTGGACAAGTCAAAGGCATTGGCTTTACTCAGAGACATGGCTGAAACTCTTGCTCAGAGTTTCACCACTTATCCTTCCACAGTGGATGCACAAAGGAGGGACAGGGACCAATTTCTGTTTACCTTCATTTTCTGTGTTGTACAACTAATGAAAAAGAATGGGCTTGTACTTGTGGATGCATGTATACGTGTGGACACGTTTGCAGGGAGGTGGGATCAGGAATTTCCCTTCAGTGATTCTACAGGCAAATCCAGCATCATCTCCTAAAGTCCCTCTTTTGTCAGGACATCTCAAGAAAAACTTTGTGTTCCAAATTTGAGCCATGGAGAGTGTTTCTAGCAAGTTACATTTTCACAACCAGTCTTCTGGTGTGAGTTTTGCTCTGCCCCATGTCACCTCTCAGGACCCATAATTGCAAGTTGCCTCTAAAACCTCCTGCAGAGCATTGGTTCCTTTCTTGTGTGTTTTATCTGCCTCTTCTTCTTCCTCAAAACCCTGCTGCTGTGGTTTCCAGACTGAGTTGGGGGAAACTGAAAAGAGAAGTTCATTGCAATGTTTTTGTTTCCTGTCATGTTGGACAAGACAACAATGTTTCCTCTATTGTGAAAATATCCAAGCAAATTTAGAAAACAGAAGGCAAAGACCTTGGTCCAATGGCTAAATGAGAAACCTGACAAATACATTGCTTTGGGTGGAAATGATACACATTTGTGCTCAGATTTTTGATGGATAATAAAAATCACCCAAAACTGATTTTTCAGGGTATATTTTTAACCCAAACTAGAAACTTCCAGCTCTTCAAGGAGTGTGGATATCTCTAATGAAAGGAGAGGAACACACAGACAGAGGTTTGTGGAATTCGAGAGAAGCAGGAAACTGACTCAAGACTTAGTGTGTCTGATTGGCTGTGGTGCCTCTGATAGGGTCTTCTACCCTTTTCTCACATTGGAAACCTCTCCTGGGGAGAGTCTGGCTTTTATCCTTCATATTAGATTTGACTGCTTTCTCTCCCCTTTATTGCTGTGCTTAATCCTGCCATATGTCTCAACAGGATCTCCAAAATCCAGCCCCTTTCTGCCACATCCTGAGCAAACAGTTGTTGGCATTCACCACTACACAGCCTGCTCTGTTGCTTACCTCACATGTGATTCTCCAAGAGTGTTCAGAGCCTTTCTCACATGCTTTGCAGATGAACACTGGGTTGTTCCTGCTCCTGGGCAGTCCAGCCCACTCACAGTGATATTCTCACCTGCAGGTGCCAAACACATTGAAAAGTGAAAAGCTCCATGCAAGGAAGCTGGGTTGACAGAGGGCTGAGACCTGTCACTCAGAAGACATACTCATGCAAAGAGCAGAATTAACATTTATTGATATGGAATTTTTTTAACTTATCAACACAGAGTATGCTGAAGGAAGAAGGAAACATTACAGATAAGCCATGAATGAACAACTGTTCCCTTCAGGGGTGGGTCAAGCACACTCCACTGAATGCTCTTCTTTCAATTTCTGCTCCAGTGATTTGTAGGACCCCATGTTTTCATGAAACAAAGAGGGACTTTTATACACCATTGAGATCTTGACTGGACAAGCAGTCAAGGAAAGTACTGGAGGATCAGAGTACCCATCTGTGAAGGAGAGTGAAAAGGCGCACAGTAGGTCCTTGACATCAGGCTGAGTGATTTCATCCAGGACTGAACTCCAGCTTGCAAAAAGATGCATGGGCACAGGATGGAAACTGAGGTTATTCAGAGCTGGGATTCTGTGGAAAGCTTGCTCATCCTGCACCACAAGATAAAGTATTTGTGTGAGTTCAGGCCAGCTTTTCATCAGCTCTTTCATGAACTGCCCTTTCTCAAAGATACTCCTTTAGGCCCTTCATCCAAAGTGGAGTTTCCTTCCGCAGACAAATTTGACCGTCGGTTCACAAATTTTATAGCAACTTGTGAAGCAAAGGACATTATTCCAGTTACTGTAAGTGCTGGAGTCTGTGTTTCCCTTGGTGTGAATTGCAGCACATTTTTCTGCAAAGAGTAAATTGGGTTCCCCAGGTTTCCAGAACCTGTAAAAGGAAGTTCCTCTATAAAGAATGCATTGGAATGCATGACAATGAGGATGAAGTCACCTCGAACAGTTGTGGAAGGGAAAGGGTAATGTTACTGTGGTAGAGATCAGAAGTCATAGTTTTGACTAGAAAATTAGTCAAGTTTTCTGGCTCAGGTGGAAACAAAAATCCCCCTCTGACACATATCTGCCTTACACAGTGTACTGGTCACTTGGACTGACCAAGTGACCTTCCTCACTTCCCTGGAATACTTACGCATTTGCCTTCTTATATGGAGTCTGATCCACCCACTGCCATTGCCCGTTTTAAGAAGTTGAGCCTATATAGTATTTTGTTTCATAGTTGTTCATAAATACTCCTTTCGCCCAGTTGAAGAGGAACTCCTGGAAAAAGCACAATGTCCATGAGGTGCAGAAATGAGCAGAGGGAGGCAGCAGGAGTCCCCATGGGTTAAGGCTAGTAGGAGAGGGGAGCCAGTGCTGAAGGGATGCAGAAAGGAGATCACTTGGCTCTTCAAGTGTTGCCTTCACAACACAGAATCTCACATCCCATTCTTGACACCAAATGAAGGGAGTAGACTCCGGTGAATGGAACAGCTAGAAAAACTTCTGTTAACCTGCTGGTGGCTCTAATACATGAGATCTACTCAAGGTGCACCATTATGTACCATTGTAGAAAGAGAGACTGTGGCATTAGAGACCATCACCAAATATGCGAAATCAAGTTCAAGCAGTCTAAGGAACTTGGAGCTCTCTGTCTCTATGCTACCCACCCTAATCTTTCATTGAACTGCTAGAGGACAGCCTATAGCCATCATGTACTCTGCAAAGCTACTCCACCCATTCTTAATTCCACAATGAAAACTAAAGTTTTCCCACATGACTAAGCAATGCTTGACAATTTCTTCTGGACTCTTAGGTGTGTTGGTTGGGAGAATCTGTTTGCTGTTCAATGGACATACTTGTGCCCTGTGGAGCTAGCCCTTTCAGCTAGATTAGTGAGCTGGACTAGCAGTTAAGGGGTTGTGTGAGGGTCAGTGAGAGGGGAAGAGTAGGGTGGTCTGGCACAATCCACCCTCTTCCACTAGCGCAGAACATGTTTTCTTAGCATCCTAAGTAAAATTGTGCAATGCAGCATTTTTTTCCTTGAATTCTCCAGCTTCCTTCCTTAAAATAATCTGGCTCTGGCTGACAGCCACATTCCAACCTCAAGGACTGACTAATGCCAGAGTAAATTTTGGTGAGGTTCATCGTGTTATGAGGCTCTTAGCATCACTCACTTTTGTCTGCAGATACGCTGTGGATGCAGCACCACTCTGTAGCATTTTGGAGCAGAGTCTTGTACTGGTCATAGCTTCCATGAAGGAAAACAACTGGGAAGAGAGGAAAAAGAAGGAAAGTGCTGCTGCCACCCTTTTGTCTTCATTCATGAGCAACATGTCCTACCCTCCCCCTTCTGGTTTAGAGCCCCCACAGAGATGCTGTTACGTTGACAAGCTCTGAAATGTGTATCAAATCAGGAGATAAGATACAGCAGGCTATTTCTCCCACTGCTGGTCACTGCCTCCTTTGAACAGGCATTAATTGGATAAACTCCTCTCACCTCTGCTGGCTGAGAGACTCATTTTTCCCAACTGACAAAACCAGCTTAGACATCCTTTAAGGATGGGGTCAGGAAAGGGTTAAAAAAGTCATTGGATAAGCTTAATAAAAGTGGAATATTAATATACATTCTCTCTTAATCTTTTACCTTTATCCAGAAGGGGTAGAACTGTTGAGCATTGAGGCCTCAACCAAGGGACTTAAGAAACATAGAGGAGTCATCACAGACCAAATTAGTAAAGGATTTCCCTTTTGGTCAGTCCAGGCAGCCAGTGTGGGCTGGAGCATTTTGATGGATTTAGCCCCACCCTGCTAAAATATGGGCAGCCCTGGTACCAGTATTTCCAAGGAGATCACACTGGCTCTTTGTTGGCAGCATGTTCACAGGGAGCTCTGAGACAGAAATCAGATCAGGAGAACCAACATCCAAAAATTAGCCCTCCGGGAACCTATTCAGGTGATCTCTGACACCAAAGAGACTTCTCAGCTCTTGGTGGGAGGGAAGAAACTGACTGGTTTCATCCAGGTCTGGCTTTATTCGGGCAGGCAGGAAAGTGAGAGGAGCAGTGGGAAGGCCTGGCAGGGAGCGAACCTTCACTATGGAAGGGACCCTGCTACCCAAGATGGCAAAGGTGCGAGAGAGCAGCAGAACAGGCTGTTATGGTGAAGGGCATATGCCTGCTGGCAGGGAGACTAGGATATTGTTTTTCCATCTGACAAAAGGCAGTCAACAGCTCTCTTCATTCCAGGGGAATTAAGAGCCCCTGGAACTCACCAATGCAGATGTCAGAAAGACAGTCTTGATGGCAAGGACAGAAACAAGGTAGACCCAGGGGTTCTGCCAGAGGCAGCTTCTATCTTCCACCAGAGCTGAAAAACACAAGTGGGAATTTCCCACCCCAGAGATGGGGACAGGATAACCCAGGTGGCTCTATACCTCAACAACCTTCTGGTACCTTTGTTCCAAAGACTGGGGAACACCACAGGTGCTGTAACCAGGTCCTGCTGTAACCAGGTCCTGCTACATTAGCAACCGATCAGACTCACAAAGTAGGGCAAACACGGGCTGCCCTAAAGCTGCTCTTTTATTTCGCTTTTCATCACACGTTCTGCCTGTACTAATCGCAAACTGCACTTCTTTCTTCGTCCTGTCACACCTCCTTTCTCCTCAACACATCTCCCTCTTTGCCCTCTATTACTCCCATCTTTGATGGAACACTCTTTCATGGAACACTCTTTCTGTAACCTCCCTCCCCTTCATCTCTCTTTAGAGCTTCCTTCTCTCAGCTACCTATATTTTGGCTCAATCTTCCAAGCCCTTTTATGCAATACTGTATAGTCACCCAAAGAGTGACTGTCCAGCTCAGTGTTTGCAGAGGCAGACACACATAAGAGATTGTTTCCACAGGAAGAATGGGCACTTTGAAGCTCTTGGTGAAGAAAAGCTGCTAAATTAATGTATACTGTGACTGAGTTACAAAGGACATACCTGTCATTAACCTATTGACATGATAAGTTCTTTCTAACCACCTGCAAAACAAGGGGATATTTTTCAAGTTTTAGATCCTTCAACATGACAAGAGAGAGACAGAAGATTAAGTAATATGTTGTTTAGAAGTAGAGTGCTTAGCTCAGATTTTACTAGTAATTAATAGATGTATTGTAAGGAAAAACTTTCATTTTCTCTGGTTCTGGGAAAAACGCCATGCTCCCAGCCTGGGCACTCCTCAGTTTCCTCATGTCTTGCTTTGCTCTTGTCCTAAACCCCTTCTGCTGATAGGGGGCAAGCCACTCTATGATACCCGTTACCTATCCCAGCCCTCTATTTTCACCCACCTCCTCCTACTTTTACAAGAGGACAGAAAGGAAGGCTTTGTGTTTACCTGCAGTTCCAGGACAGACTCTGCATTGATGATTCATTATCTCTACCATAGTATCACTCTTCTCCACCAAGACTCCACCTGACAATATGGCCATGAATGCCGCCTTCGTCCTGTACAGAAGACTGCAGTAGAGCAGCTCCCACACTAGTGAGGAGACTTCACAATCTCTAATCCGACATGTAGGAAAAGCTGTATCCTGGGTGTACCCCACATCACATGGAGATGGGAGAATTTTCATCATTTCTCTGCCAGGATATGTCACAAGGTGCTCATTGCAACACAGAAAATCACAGAAACAAATGAAAACAGATGAAGAGTAGTATCATTTCGGTTCTGACAGCCTCCTTTTGCATATATTCAAACAGTTTCACAGGACATACTACTGGCTTTACCTCTTTGGTGTTTGTTCTTCCCTGATATGTCTGTGAAAATGTCTACACTGCGGGTATTTGCCAGCAAAGGGCTATACCCATTCAAAACAACCTGCGAAAGGGAGTCAGAAAATGACAAGAAAGCACATCTGTGACTTGATCTGGACAAGTCCTCATATGAAGCCTGAGCCCAGTAACCCAGAGAACTTGCCATCACTGTTTTTAACTAATTGCTCAGAAAAAGAAGATGGAACTTTGAGTGGAAGGATTGCATGTGACCTGTCATGATAGACCTGAAGGTCAGAAGGGATGACTAGATGGTGCCAGAATCCCCGTGCCCTACAGATCACGAAGTTTTACTTGGTAATGACTACAAAAGGCACAGCCATTCATGGTGCTTCTAGCACTGCTTAAGGTGACTTGATCCAAAACTCTGCAGGATAAAATGTCCCTTGTTGTACTCTGAATGGACTAGGGTGGGTACACAGCCTTTGCTCTTCCATGTTCCCTCAGCTAGTTTCTTCTGTCAAGAGGCAGGCACAGATGCACTGAGGAAGGAATGGGATAGCTAATATAATAGCGCAAACACGTCAGTTGAAGACTCAAAAAAGCAGGGCACAAAGCTGGTTACAAATGAAGACAAGCCTAAAGTGTGTGTAGAAACTATCCTCTGAGAATGTTTTTTTGTGCACAACAGGCTGCAGGCAGGGTCAAACCATCCAACAGCTCTGTTGCATTGGAAAGATCATCCATACATGTGCTTGCTGTATTGTTGTAGAAGGTATGAGCTACTAGAAGTCACTAGCTACTGGATCCACAACATAATGAGAGATTCTCTAGTGACATTTTAAAAAGTTTCCAGCTGCCATGCTGCAGAACAGAATAGAATTGCACCACATAGACCCTAAAATGTGAATGCATTTTATCTGTTATTGCTCTAAAATGTACTTGCTCTTGTGATATGGGCAGGGAGCTGACTTCAGCTGATCAGTGTGGAGAATGCAGAGGGTGCAAAACAATTAGAAGAAAAATGTGCTCAGCTTATGTGGTTTAAATCTAATTAGGATGGATCTAAGCAGTTTAGTGATTTATTCATGCCACATAATTAACTGACAAACCATGACCTGTATATTGAAGATCAGTATTAGCAATCCAGCAGATAAAGCACAATACCAGACACAAAATATTAATGAACACCTACAAATTCCTGAACATCTTTAAGTAAATAATTCCCAAAAGCTCTAACCCCCACATACACACAGATTCACATGATTATTCATGCAACTTCCCGTCTCCCACCCCTGCCACAGTACGTGCAGACTGCAAGAACATATCCCCTTTGCTGGGACCAGAGGTTCCCCTATTCTCACACACTTCGCTGAAAATGGAGGTTCATGTACCTGTGCCACTTCCTGCAGTTTGCTAACCCACAGGCCAGTGAGAAACCACAAGGTCACATATGTACACTGAAGTTGTGGGTCTGTATGTGTTCCACTCTTTACTGCTGGGAATGTTGTCTATCCACGGCATCCAACAAAGAGGTACTCTGTTACAGGCAGAGGTTGCAAAGTTGCAGAGCAGCTGTCGAAACAGATTTCGACTGCCACTTCCTTCTTTATTCTCTGTTAAAAATGTTCTTCCTTATTCTAAACTTTTTCTTTCAGACTGATTCTTCTGTGTCTCAAAATCCTTTCACTAATTCCCTGGTTACTGTTAAGCCAGTTGATGGTTATATTCCTCTTTGATACTAGCGGGTTCAGGGTAAATGGCCTCTCAGTTTCAGGAATTCAATTCACACAGCTATTAATATTCACATTCCTCTTTTATCAGTTGTTGCAATCAGGCCATGCGACAAGATGAAGATCTATGCAAGCACCCTCCCATGAAAGTACTTCAGTTTGTGCACAGGGTCTGAAGCAGAGAGCAAACTTTCTTTTCAGCACCACAAACCAAGCTACTGTTCTCAGCAAATCAACAGCTGACCTTACAACATGCAGGTGACTAACAGCTCTGTCCCACTCTGGGACAAATAGTCTCTAAGTGTTGACGGTAGCCAAACTCTGCACTGGCCTGCACAGAAACTCCTCAGTAGTCTTGTTGCCAGGCAGCTGGGCCTCAATGGAAGGCTCTGGAACCATTACAAGTATCCTATATTTCCAAAATGGCAGGAACTCATTTCTCTTTCCTGCTTCATAAACACCAGCAGCACACTTGGGGAGAGCATGTATCAATGACCTCAGTCTTCCTGTATGTCTTCCCACAGTTGTGCAAGTAGAGACCCTCAGCTGCTTTCTACCTGCTCCAGCCTTGAAGAACTTCACTAGTGACACTTGGTTATTTCACTTCACGAATGTATGTGTCAGATCAGTCTGCTGGAACAACCGGGTTCCACCTGGCCATGCAGAATTGCCAGGGACTCCTGCCCCTGAATCACTGAAGACAGTGGTACTCGGTTATAAAGAGTGCACTCCTGGAAGAGGCACCTGAGAACCTTGAATCTACTTTCACGGATCCTTGCAGTATAGACAAGAGTCAACAAGCACAGCATGGACACAGACAAGATAACGGGACACGAACTAAGGGAAATATTGCAGTTACAAGGTGTCTTGCAGGACTCAAGGTTGAAGGAGAAGACAGAATGGAAATTCCCTCAGAGGTACTCGATCTGAGAAGCTGAATAAAAGAAGCTGGAAGATAAAACTTCATCAGAATTTCTGCAAATTTATAGCACACAAGAAATTAGCTGCAGCTTCTGTTTAAAAGGTGGAAACACAGCAAACCACATGTTGGGAGCACTGAATGCGCTTGGTTTTAGAAGCAACCAGCCACCTGAAATAGGATGGAGAATGCATGAGAGGGTTCCAAGCACTAACAAAGAACAGCAAGTGTGCTCACATTCAGAAACGAACTTGTTGGATTTAAACTCATTCTCCAGGCTAGAGAGCAGTTTCTCCATCAACTTGGATACCCTGGGGACTCCTGCTTTCCAGTTTTGTTGAATTCAGAATGATTTGCAACAGCCAAATAAAGGCAAGCAGTCTATAAGGAAATACTGTCAAAGTGAAAGGCAGAAAACACAGAGGAAGCACTACCAGTTGTGCCAATACAGGAAGAGAGACTTAATCCCATAAGAAGTTCTTCCCAATGTGCCTGCTTTCTTTGCACTTTGAAGGACCAAAGACCAGTTCCACAGTCCTGAGCCCCAGCAGTATGTATGAGAGCACAGCTGACAGAGGCAGACAGCAGGCTTAGCAGTTTGTGCAACAGTTTCCAAACTTGGTTTTCAGCAGCCAAGTACAAGCAATCCAGGAGGTTTCTGGAGTGCTTTGGTGGTAACCTGACACAGGGTATGGAGGTAACCTGATGAGGAGACATGCTCTGCTGGATCTCACACTTACAAATGAGGAAGAACTGATTTGTGATGTAAAGGCTGACGGCAGGCTTGGCTATGATGACTATGAGATGTTTGAGTTCAGGATCTTTCGAGGAGGTAGCAGGGCAAAATCCAGGAACACAACCAGAGACTTCACGAGATAAGACCCTGGCTAATCTGAGGATCTCCTATGGCAAGATTCCCACTTACCTGATTTGCTTTTGTATTGATCACTACCATGTGGGACCCCAACTCTGTGCTGGTGTCCTTGCTTTCATTCCAGGACATCTGTTCAATCATTATGTAGTAGTAGCATTTTTGAAAGCATCTCCAGCCCATCATGCAGCACATCCTCACATTGAGTAATGGTAACAGGCCACAGAGTGAATACTGCCAAGAGGACAGAGAGGGAATAGAGTCTGCTGTCTGGAGAATCACCCAAGTCATGAGGACAATGCTGGATTGTACTCTGCAGGTTCTTACCCAGACAGCTGACCATACCATTAAACGTGTGTCCAAATAAGTTACAGGAAAAGGCCCGTCTCATTGCAAAGCCAGTGTCTTTGTCAGGCTGCAGTAATTGAGGGACATTTCCTATGTCTTGAAAAGACAAATGTAGCATATTTTGGAGCATCTTTCGGAGCATCTTCCATATGAAGAGAGGCTGAGGGAGATGAGTTCAGCCTGGAGAAGAGAAGCTCAGTGCTCACCAACTGCCTGACCATATCACTTCCACTCATATATTCCCACCTTTCAGAGTGAAGATGCAGACTCCAGCATACACACCCATTCCAAAAAGTCTTCTGTGTTCTTGTCAGGTCACTGGTGGTCTCTCAATTTTACTCAGGGTGAGGTTTCCTCCATCAGACAGTTGATGCTGCAGCTTCAGAAATTTGAAGACAACAGCTCTCATTCATGTGGAAAATTGTGCCAGCTCAGGTGTATTTCTGCGTTCCAGTGGATTACAACATGAACTTGTTTTAATGTCAGTGTTTTCTATCTGCATTGACCTGTGTGGCTTCTTATGTGTACGTATTCTTTTTCTTCTATATGTATCTGGGTATGTACATATTGTACATATATGTTTGGTCTCATTACCATTTGGAGCTGGGGACACAGAGCTGCAGCAGCCTTGCCTCTGCCGGGCTACAGGATTCAACAGCTCCTGCCACCAGCCGTTGTTGTTCACAGAACTACTGTCATTAATTGATTTAGGAAGGCAAATCTCGTGGTTACTTTGTCTCTAGTACAAATTATCCCCTCTCTTTGAGGCACAGAGAGAGGATTCCTCTCATATTAAGTCAACCATGAGCAGGTCAGAGTCCTGACACAAGTTTCTGTTACTCTCCTGGGCAAGACTTTCTGCCATGGAAACAAATAGTCATAACATTCCTAGAGCTGGTTTCCTGTGCCCAGTCCCCTGCAGATCTTCGACTGTGTGCCATGGGACTGCATAGCCAGATTGCCTCTGAAGGGTTTACTCTTACTGGGTGGACACAATGTGTACTGTGGTAGTTGCATAAGGCTTTGTCCTGGCATAGCGATATCTTTTGATCCTGCTTATACAAAACATCTGCAGCTTAGAGAGGGAAAAAGAGAGAGAGCGAGCACACACAGACTTTTGCATTGATCAAATGTTGTATAGGAAATCCACATTTATTCAGCAAAACCAATGCAACTAGAGGACATTCTCTGTGTGTCCCAAGAAAAAACAGACACATCTGCTCAAGAAGACAAAGGAAATCAGAGCTTGGAACATGTCTTCCATTCCTCTTTCTTGCTCCTGGAGAAGTCAAGCTCTTTTCAGCCAGTGGCTGCCTGACTGACTCAGAGGAAAGAGGACACAGAAGCTTTGATGACCCTGAGCCTTCATGCGTTCCTTGAGCTGATACATGCACTGAGGCTGCTGGACACAGGGCAATATCACTTCTGCTCACATTGTCCTATTCAACATAGTGAAGATACAGGATTCAGGGCCCCAAATCCCTCCCAACACAGCCCTGAACTCTTCCCAGCTCACTATTCATCCCTCAGTTTTACTCAGTATGAGGGTCACTCCATCACACAGTTACTGCTGCAGCTTCACAAATTCGATAATGTTTCTCACATCGGGCATCATTCCAGTTGTGTATTTTTGAAATCGTATGGATTACAACACACATCTCAGCATCCACATTACTTGGTTCGTCTGTCCGCCAGAACCTGAGATAGAGACAGATGTTACCTCCTGCTGTGCCCCACAGAACACTGCTGGAAAAGGCCAAAGCGGGATGCAGGGATTGGAGAGGAGACAGAAAAATTCCAGATGATGATTCACAGACAGAAGCAGTACCATTCCTCCCACTCTGCTATGCCACTGGCACCAGTCTTATGTGGAAACCTACCTTCTTTCTACAGCCAACACAACAGTGACCTCTACAGTCCTGGTAGGGTGATATGCTCACCACCATTCAGCCCATGCACTTCACACTAAGCAGAGGCACGTGTCTTCCTCCAGTACAAGTTTGTACTCCAGGAGATGGAGTGAGGACAGCCCTGGTGATCTCTTTCTGTGCTCCATCTCTTTCACAGCATCACAGCACTGGCCATACCTGTGCACATGTGCATGTTGAGGGCAGTACGGAGGTCAGGCAAAGCTGGTCATCTCTGAAGGGTTCCTCCTGCTGGTGAGATGCAGCTTCATTTGTTTCTACAGCACTGATGGCCACATCACAGGTAGTTAACTAACAACCACTAACCAAGATGGATGGGGCCATGTGAACCTGGTGTGCTACAGAGCACTCTCCTGTTCCATCATTGTCCTCTCACAGGGATTTGTCTCACCTCTCTTTTATGCACCAACAGAGAACCTCACATATTCTCTTGAACTACCAGGAGCTGCATCAAATACTTACAATCTGGAGATACTTACGCTGCTGACTCATTAAGTGGAGTCTGGTCCACCCACTGCCACTGGCCCACTTTCTGTGCACTCAGACCGATGTAGTAATTTCTTTGTGAGAAATGTTCTAGATCCTTAGTGAGGAAAACCTGGAAATCAGGGAGAGTTCAATGTCCACAAGGTAAAGGACTGGGCAGAGGGAAGCAGCAGGAGTCCCTATGGGGTAAGGCTGGTGGCAGAGGGGAGCCAGTGCTGAAGGGATGCAGAAAGGAGATCCTCCCATCTCTGCAAGCAAAGAGGGGTTCTGAGTCCCCTCTAGGACCTGGCTCTGTGTCTCTGCCTACTGTGCCCCTCTCTCAGTGCTGTACTTACCTGCTCTGCTTCACTGTTGATCACCACCAGGTGGGAGTCCATCCCAGTGCAGTTCTGCTTACTCTCAGCCCAGCCCATCTCATCATCAGACAGATAATAGCAGCTTTCTTGAAAGTGTTTCCATCCCTTTGGGCAGCACATCCAGCCTTGCCCTGTGCAGTGAGAGATCACAGATATGAATGCTAATCACAACAGAGATGGTGACTGCAAGGATCCCTGTTCTCCAGGTACAACGCTCATGGTGTTCCTCTAGCCCCAGGGAGCAGGGAATATTGCTTCTTTCCCTGACTAGAGCTGCACTTTTATTATTGCTCTATTATTAATCTTCCCTGTGCTGCTGTGTGCTGTTCCTTTTTGTTTTGTCAGTGGTCACAGCCACCCTGCCCTCCAGGACATCATTAACATGGCCTTCTCCTCCCCTTAAACTGTTAGCAAGAAATCCGTTTTCTGCCCACTTTCTTCTCTTGAGTCTGCCTCTGCAGAGTCTGGTCCCACTAATGGCTGTTGTCAGAGCAGACCCCACCGTTCATTGTCCCCGTCTGAAAGACCTCTCGCATCCCTGCCATCACTACTGACCTTTGCCTTGTGGCACTGCTGAAATGCACCACCACTCCATAAATTTGTGCCGTAGGGTTGTGGGCTGGTCAGTGATATAGGTGAAGGGCATCATGACTGGAAAGGGAGAGGAAAAGCAACAGGATTACCCCTTCCTGCTGGACCACAACACACAATCTTCGGGCTTCATCCTTATTTTCCCCATTTCCCCACCAAGCACTGTCTCATCATTACCTCTCCTCAGGCTATTTCCATTTCACAAGTGGCAACTGCCCTCCTCTCTGTGAAGGGAACAGGCATTTCTTCTCCCACCATCCCATAGCTGCCCACAAGGACTACTCCATCCACTGACTGAAAAGATCTAGCCAGGATTACCTGTACAACAAAGCTAGAGAAGCCTGTGACCCACCCAAGCAGTGCCTGGTGGCTGTAGCCAGCCTGTGGTTTGTCAGTAGAGTCTGTCCCAGCATAGATCAGCTGACATGTCTCCTTGGGTACTGTGGAGATAAAGATGTGGGGTGAGTGTATCCTTGGTCCAAGGGCCTGAGAAAATTGGCCTGAACAAGTGGTATGGCTGCCTTCCCAGGCAGAAAGATACAATCTTTCATGTCACGGAGCAGAAGGACTGCTGGAAGGACATCACGCTGAGGACATGCCAGACATGGTGGGATTGAATTCCACCCAACCGCAGGCATTTAGCATGTAGATATCTATAGCCAAGCTGCCAGTCTAAATCTCTTTACAATTAGTGAATAAAAAGCCGCATTTCAGTGGAACGGTTTATCTCCTCCTAAGATAGGCAGCAACAGTAGTTTGGATAAGTAACGCATAGATGCACTTATTCCATCAGCAACAAATACAATCCAGGTGAAGGTAATCACATACAACTAGACCTTCTGAAACCAAGGTAGAAGGTAAACTTCTAGGGCTTACTAGCCAGTCTATGGAGAATAATGCAGTGTTGAGGACAAGTGTCAGCAGGCCACATCCACAAGCTGAAGGACTTATCACTAACTCAGATACTCAGGAATATTGACTGGAAGCTGATCAGTGTGTGCCAAGTTATACATATGTCTATTTTGGTCAACCATTTCATTTAGAAACACTGTAGTAACAATATATTGTAGTGAGGAGAGTGAAGTAATTATAATGACCTCTGTGACTGATAAGTGGATCCCTATAACAAAAGAAGGCTCAGAGGAGGCAGGGAGGAGTGATGCATGACTGATCACCACCGTTTCAAAAAACATGAGCTTATCTCAACACAAAGGGGACCAGACAGAGGCTTTTGTTCTAGTTCAGTTGAATGAAACAACCAGTTATATCAACCGAGTAAACTGACCAGCTGTGTAACTGTTCATCCCTCTAAAAAATTGAAAAAATGATGTCTTCCTAAGTTAGCCAGACCAGCATGGGGCAAGTGTGTATGTGGTTCAGCCCAAAATAGCATAAAAACCTCAATTACTAACAAAAACATGTCTGAAGAAATCAGCGGGTCTGAGATGGCTTTAACTCACATATGCCTTCTGGGTCACTAGGGACACACAGTGTCTTGACATCAAGCATATTACAGAGACTAGTAAGGAGAATCACATTTGTATTGTGATTCAGCAGTGCATTGCATTTGCTACCCTCTGCTAAGTGTCATTTGTAATCGTAGTTTTATTCCAATGCATTGCTGTATCACTCTGCTAAATCAAAATCCTATATAATATGAATTTACTTGGATAAGTAAATTTGCCATGAAAGATTAAACCTTCCGTGTGTGGAACCTGCCCAGACAGTATTAGACTCTAATAGCCTACCCTAAACCTTTCCAAACATTTAACAGAGTATCATGAAAAGTTATACATTTGGGAACAAAGCAATACAAACTTTGGGGACTTGAGAACTAATGTCAGCAAAAGAAAGGGCATCAGTTTAGCCTGACAACATGCCTTCTTCCAGAATCTGTCACTTTTACTGACAATTTGTGCAGACATACCATGAATGATCTTTAGCAGAAAATGAGAATGAGACAGCGATCATAATATCCACAAACTGTGTGTGCAAGAATCACTTTTAATTAATTATTCTAGTAGAATGCAGATAATGTTGATAAGGTGAGAGTTTCCATTAGGACACCAAGTGTGTCAAAGCATCTTAAAGAGCTCAGGTGCAAGTCAGGCTCCCTGCATAGACACTTGTGCTGCCATTTTCAGGCTTTTCCTCCTCTGCTGCAATCAAATACGTTATTTTTGTGTGGCATGCAGATGAAGAATTATTCCATAATCCCAAAGATGACATACAAGATGGGGATGTAGAATCTGGGAACACTGAAAAGTCTTCAGGGTAAACAGTGGAAGATTTGGGCTATGTATGCAGAAATGTACAAAGTCCAGGCAGAAAAGCCCAAGACCAAGCTACCTTGAAATTCTGAAGATGGCCATGCTTCACCTAAATCCTTCTGTCATTCTAAGAAAGAGGATGTTTACAACAGAAGCATATGGCATAATGCTGTGGTAGTTCTACCTCCCAGATACCAGTTGGCTAAAACATCCAGTTTGGCTGGTCTGCAAGAGAGGAGATGTGTGTCATGTACCCTTAAATCCCCAGTGTTTAAGTAGTTGGGAAATATTTTGCTCATAAACATATCTTTCAAATAGTCAACATTTAGGTTTTCTGAGCCCAAATGTTGGTGCTTGCATTCTTTCTCATGGCAAAACAGTTCCTGAGTAGCGCTCCCTCCTAGTTGGAAGATGGAAGATGTCCCCCTCTGGGCTCTGATGTCTGCTTTTCTCCCAGCACTTCCGCTAGACCTCTCTTCTGTAACCAGCCTGCACATACTCACCAAGGAGAACAATGAGGGCAATGCACACCAGGACGAGCAGTAGTGAGATCAGCCATGGGAGCCAAGGCGGGTATTTCTGGGGATGGTGCTCATGCTTCTTCATTTCAGGAGGTACTAATAGTGAAGGAACACACCAAACACAGCACCACAGTCAACTATGCTTCAGTCAGCCCATATACCAAGGATGTAGAAACTCAAGGGACAGCTGCTCAATAAAATGCAGTTTCATTTCTGATGTGGAAGTTACAGCCATCAATTTCAGATAATAAATCTAACCAATCCAAATGTGTTCTTGATGTCCTCAGACTGACTGCTCTACCTGTGGCTAGCCAGATCTGTGCACCAGGTGGCACAGAAAGTACTGCCAGTATGCATGCACCTCACCAACAGAACTGAAGTGCAGTACATTTTGTACATATTAAGTGGTTAATCTCCCTGCAAAATGCTTCCTGCAGTTAGTCTGCATGCTTGCAATGCGGCCAGCATGATCACAACACAACAGATCTGATGAGCGTATGCTGGTTATTCAGCACGTAAATCCAGCATCTCTTGAGCACATGAAACAAGGGCTGTGCAGCACAGATGCCTGTGTTTCTACCTGGGATATCCTAGTTGGAAATACAGGAACCTTAACTGCACTGTGCTGTGGAACCCATGCCAGTAGTATCTGTCACCTCCTGCCATAGGTGTTGTTTGATTAGCTGTTGCCTTCTCTTCTCTATCTTCCAATGACTGCCAATTTTGTTATCTCTAGAGCCCAATTAGAAGAGGTTACAAAATGGGAAAACCCAGATGAGTTTGGACATTACTAACATGGAGCATAGCAAGAGCTCAGAAGGACAACAGAGCAGGAAGACTCCCTCAATCTTTCAATAATTTTCAATTGTATGAGCATACCATGAGGCTGTGAGAGACATTAGCACAGTGTTCAACGTTACTAGCAGACACTTATCTGAATTAAAAGTATAAGCTAAGTGTGTGATCACTTGGACTGGCACACTCAAAGACAGACCCTGAGCACACACCCAAACCTACAGCATGCATGACCCTGGCATTAGCAGCTCAAAGCAAACATGGCTGGATCAGGTGTCTTTGGAATAGGTAATTGGGAGCACAATGACTCCCACCACCCTCACCTCACCATGATCGAAATTCTAGCTATAACCAGAACCAGCTAATCTTGGTGCACTAGAAACAGTGAGCTTTCAAGTCAGTCAGGAGTATGTACCTTCTTTATTTCCATGACTCATGCCTCAGAGCACACAAGGAATAACCTGGAGCTGATTCCTGCTCTGTTTGGGGTTGTAGAACTGAGGTAAAGTGGTAAATAGGCAAGTTAATATCCTTAGCAGCAATTCATTCATTTATTTATGCATACATACTTTCATCCGTCTGGAACCTGCTGTTGTGTAGCGTCCTGTATCTAAGTGTGGAAGCAATGAGCCATACATGGAACATCTCTATGTGTTCCTACTTGTGACATTATAACTACAGAATACATACCGATCAGAACATCTTAAATTTGCACAAAGCCTAGTAAAGACACCATTTTACAACTGTGATTTTTAATAGCAATAATTTGTGTGTGTGTGTGAATTATTTTTCAGGAGTGGTAGACATCAGCCACAGAACTCGATCTTCCTCCAGATCTTAGACAGTTCTTCCTTTGTGTATTTGAGTGTGTTTTGTTCAAGACCATTCTTCCTTTTAGCTTTTGGGTCTCTCTTCTCTAAGGACCATTTCTCAATCAACTAGGGACAACAGGGCTATAAATTTCTGCAGACAATGCCACCTCTCATGAAGCTGCAGAGGGCAACTGACTGGTCTACTGTAAAAAGGCATGTTGGTTCTCTACTCCTGCTCTCTCCATGAGCAGTTAGGGCTTTGGCTAATTTGCTGCCATTTGCTGCACTGGGAGCCCCTCCACCTTTGTGAGAGATCAGATCGTTTGTAATAAAACATAGTGTCTATTGTTGGTACTTAGTATTTGTCCAAAACAGACTCTCTCATCCAAGACTAGATAACATGTAGAGAGGCAGCTACTGCCTGCAACATACCAAGGCTAAGCACTCGTCCTGGGCCCTCTACCATTTACTACAGTTGGTGCTGCAACCAGGGAACTAAGGCACCCCAAATACCTTATTTACTGAATGCTCACTTGAAACCTACTGTTTGTACTCCCAGTAGTCATCTTTGTTCATGTTGCAACACCAAACACCTAAAGATTCCCACCTCTCCTCTTGTAGACATTCCTTGACCCTCTTACTTCAGAACTCCTACAGTCATCTGCTCATGTAGTGGTAGAGAACGTAGGAACCAGAGTCACAGAAGGCAAAGTCTGCATTCCCTGTTCTTCAGCCCCCTCCCTCCAGGTCTCCTCCCCTGAACAGCCAACGCATTCCTTACCTTCAACCACTGCAGCCGGTGATGCATTCTTGAACTTCACCTCAGCATAGGTGATTTCTGATGCCATTTAATCAGAGTGTGATCACTGATCCCTGTCCTTAGTTTTGCTATGTAAAAAGTGGTCCTTTTTGGTCCTTGGGAGAGACACCAATAAGTTACTGAGCCTTTCCCATCTACTCATTCAGCCTGTCTGTCAAAGAAGGCTGTGCTGAACACTGGAAGCGCTGGCAATAACCTGAGAATTCCTTGAAGCTAAGAAATGCCCTGAACACTTTTTCTGTTTCTAAGCCCAGGAAATCAGCCCTGGCACTACGGAAACTTCTGAGAGAGAAAAGAAAAATGAGAACCTAAAAACCAAAAAGGAAATTGCACTTCTCCTTCCTCATATAACAATCTCAGCTGATAAGATTCCTTTTTAAGATATCTTTTTTTTTTTCCCTTTTTCACCCTTCTTTTTATTCTATTTCTTTCCCTTATCTTCATGCCTTTCTTTGTCTGTTAGCAATTCTGTCATTGCTTTTAGGTTTGCTGCTATCATGGGTCTTAGCGCAGTTTAACATGCAGCACAGTCCAATACAAAATGCATTCTGCCCTTACTTGTCTCTTGCAGTTAACCTGCATTTACTACATAAAATACTGCATGCTATGTCTCATCCTAGGAAGTCTGTCCCAGTTGGCAGCTAACACTAGAAAAAAATCTCAAACAAGAGACTGTTCCTGTAGAAGTGAACATGAGGAATTTCAGCCTTAGGCAGAGGAATAGAAATACTCAGATTTTGTATATATCCAAGGAGAAACAGAAAAGGATGAGGCCAGGTCAGGGAAAATAATGAGCAAAGTGGAATAAAAAGAAATTGGGTTTGATGGTTTGAGAGGTTATTGGGAGAGCACACACCTGATTTACAGCCTGTGCAAGTTCAGAGCAGTGCTTGCTTCAGGGAGTCAGGCTCCATTTCTGAGGCTGAAAAGACCTGGTTTATATTTTTGGTCCAAAACTGTAATTTCTCTCCCTTTTCTGCTTTCTGGTAAAAGTCTCTGATATTACCTTGGGGAAAATGTCAGGCTACTGCTTAGTCTGATTTCAAGCTGAGGTAGATGTTGAAAGATAACAATGAGACAATTAGGGGAAATGGCTAATGAGATACGTGCTGAGAAATGTCAATGAGTTATGATACCCTGGAGAAAAAGGGTGTGAAGGGTTCAGTCAGCAGACAGGACTTAGGAATCACAGAATGGTTTGGGTTGGAAGAGATCTTTAAAGACAATCTATCCAACCCCCCTGTTATGGGTAGGGACATCTTTCACCAGACCAGGTTGCTCACAACCCTGTCCAACCTCACCTGGAACACTTCCAATGACAAGGCAACCACAGCTTCTCTGGGCAACATGTTCCTGTGTCTCACCACCCTCATAATAAAGAATTTCTTCCTTATATCTAATCTAGATCTAGCTTCTTCCAGTTTAAAACCTTTGCCCCTTGTCCTGTCACTACAGGTGCTGGTAAAAAGTCTCTCTCTATCTTCTTTGTAAGTCCCCTCCAAGTATTGAAAAGCCACAATAAGGTATCCAAAACAACCAGAAGGAAGAAGGAGGAAGCTATTCTTGGCTAGTTTGGCTAGCTGGAATTTCCTCAAGGCAGATCAGAATGACACACTAGCAGGACATCCAGGGCACCAGAATGGAGGGTACACAGGGCAGACTTGGAGGTGAGATAGGACAGCGCAAGGAAGAACAACAATTAGACAACACAGGAGAACAATGTGACAGAAGGTAAAGGGTAAAGGAGGGATGTAGTGGACATCTGAACACAGATTATGGAGAACTGCCCCTAAACAGACTGGGGCATATGTAGCTGGATTTCATTACCAAGAAGCCTCCTCATGTCTCATGTGTTCTGAGCTGGCTTCACTTCTACTTTTTGTATTGTGTGCAAAGAGGGTGACTATTATACAAGAAGAGCAGCAGCAGGACAGAAGCCTGGTCCCTTGAGAAGATACATGCTTCCTGCTTTTCTTTCCAACATCCTTCCAGCACTTTCCTTCGTCTTCAGGACTGGGCCTCTCACTGGAACTAAACCTCCCTAAGCATTTTGTGAAACCTCGTTATGTCCCCAAATTTCATGTGGAGATTTCAGTTAAAATAATCCTCTGTGTGCTTCCCTTGTGTCCCTTGCCAACCAAACCAAAGCAGACTCACAGTCTCATGGGGAAAAGGCTTACTTACTGGCACAGTTTCAAACTTTCCACTCTGAAGAAATGGGAAATACAATCAGCAGACAGAGAAAGAAGTCACAGTGTTGCTGCATTAGCATTTTTCCATTGAAACACATCTCCAAACACAGCTGAGACATTACAAATGCAAATTCACAATCCAGTTGCTGATTTTACTAGAATAAACTAGACTGCACTCAGACATCAGGAAACAGCTCAATTCTTCCTTCTCAGCTGTCAGAGTTGTTGTTTGCTGTCAAAAATCGACCCTGAACTGTACTGTCATAGGATACAATGATGGGGTCTTGTGGAAAAACAGTGAGCTGATATCTCTGAAGGTAAAATTTGTGCTTTGAATTTCATATGCACTGATGGCATGTCAATGGCTGTGATATAGGAAGAATCAAGCCCAGCAGTTAGTTTCAGGGATGAAAACCAAGAAAAACCAAACAACCAAACAACCAAACAAAAAAAACCACCCCAAAAAACAAACATTAATTAAAGAAAAAAAAAAAAGCAAACACCAAAAAAACAACAACAACCACACACACACACAAAAACAACTCACACTTTATTTCACAGAATCACAGAATGGTTAGGGTTGGAAGGGACCTCTGGAGATCATCTAATTCAACTCACCTGCTAAAGTTGGTTCACCCAGAGCACGTCAGAGCAATGCATCCAGAGGGGGTTTGAATGTCTCCAGAGAAGGAGACTCCACAACCTCTCTGGGCAGTCTGTTCCAGTGCTCTGATACCCTCAAAGTAGTTTCTTCTCATGTTTAGATGAAACCTCCTATACTTCAGCCTGTACCCGTTGCCTCTCATTCTATCGTTGGGTACCACTGAAAAGAGTCTGGTCCCATCCTCTTGCCACCCACCCTTCTGATTTTTGTAAACACTGATAAGATCCTCTCACAGCCTTCTCTTCTCCAGGCTGAACAGACCCAGCTCTCTCAGAACTGGACACAGTACTCCAGATGTGGTTTCACCAGGGCAGAGGGGGAGGAAAACCTTCCTCCACCTGCTGGTCACACGCTTCTTAATGCACCCCAGGATACTGTTGGCCTTCTTGGCCACAAGGGCACATTGCTGACTCATGATCAACCTGTTGCGGACCAGAACTCCCAGGTCCTTCTCTGCAGTGCTGATTTCCAGCAGGTCCACCCCTAGGCTGTAATAGTGCCTGGGGTTATTCCTTGTATTTGCATTGCTCTTCCTCAGTTCCTTCCTTCCACTTCCACCTATGTTCTGCCCTGCCTCCATGCAGTACACCCTTGTCCTCCCACTCAGCACTGCCAGGTACTTCCCATGCTCCTAACTCCCTCATACCTCACAAGCCCCAGCTTCTTCCTAGGACTCATATGTTTGCCCACCACAACAGTCCTGCTTTCTCTCCTTACTCAAGCCCAGCTGCTGCCTTTAGGTAGTTGCTCTACAAACTGTGCAGATACAATTTGGCTAGCTGACCCAAACAGAAGGCAGCAGAAGCACTAACGCTCTTTGTCCCTCATTGTCAGTGAAGTTCAACTAAGGTAGTATCTGCAAGCCTTTCATCTCATAGCTGGTTTCACCCAATTTAGTGAGCAGGTCGACGTAACGGCAGAGCAGACAGCACCATTGCATGTGCCTTACTTCTTTTGAAAATCAAGCTGAACCAGTTGACTTAAAATCGAATTCAGAAGCAAAGAGAAGGAGTAATGTTGTGACCCCACATATTAAAAAAAAAATCCCCTTCAGAAGTTGAACACTGCTGTGGTAGAAGCTGCAGGGAAGTGAGGTACTTCTTACAAGCCTGACAGAATGGAGAGGGGCAGCTGAAGGAATTTGGTCATCATAGGTGGCAGCCCAAAGCCAATACCTACCACCTCTTTAGAAGATTTGAAAAATGGCAAAAGCAAGCTGACATTTCCAAAATGTCAAGACAAAGGGATTATCTGTATGTATTCTTCAACAAGCTGACCTTGCATTCAAATGAGAAAAACTGAAATGACCACAACTTCAAGTATTAAATTATCAATTATTAGAAACACAACAAAGCAAGGTAAAAGAGTCTGAAAAGCAACTAGCAGAAACCATCAGAACTAGTAAATAAACCCTTTGCTATAGTTACTGAAACCAGAAACCTTTCACCAAGCTTTGAAGAAAACTGAAGAGCTCTGCTCTCATGGAAACAAAGCTAAATTAATTATTTGTGACAGTGGGAGAAACTCAAGAAATTCTCTCTCAAAAAAATCCTGTTTTGTGGGGGACTAAACCAAAGGACATGTCAAAAATAAAAGTGATTGTGTAAAAGGCATAGAATTAGAAGGTCTGGGCAAGGCAGTCCCATGGGTTCCCAAGAAATTTGGGGGTGAAACAGTTGCTAACAGCAGTTGATGGCCTCTTGCCACCTTTCAATCACCAAGCCACAGGATGGCAAGGAATATAACAAAGAAGGAGAAGGGGAAAAGTCTAGGGAGACTAGGAAGCTAAAGGTTTGACATCTGTAGTGGCCAAGTTTATAGAAACTATAACAAAATAATATCATTATTGGACGTGAATAAGTATGATGTACTCTGGGAAGGGTCAATTTTAAGTCTCTTGTAAAGAATCCTGTAGTGTCAATAATCATATGCATGAGAATAATTCAGCTACCCGTTCCTCAGCAAACACTTCTGAGGAAAGTGGACAGCCATGGGATAAGAAGGTAGATGTTTTCATTGTAAGCAGACAGGAAAGGTCAGTATGAATTAATGGTCAGTTCTCTCAGTGGATGGAAAGCACCTACAGAACTCTACCATGTCTGTAATAGGACCCTAGCTGGCCACTGACAAGACAGTCCTGCCATCACCTCCTTTTATGGCACCTCTAGCTAGTGCAGTCCTCCAGGTCACTCAGAGAGCCTAAACCCAGTCTTGGCTTTTTGTCTCTGCACCTGGGTGAGGAACAGCATCAGAAGTGAATCTTCCCTCTCCACGTCACATTAATCCTCTCCCAGGGATTAAGATATAATTGGCCATGGAGCTAAAAAAGGGAAAGCAGAGCCCTTGCAGTCAAGGGAAGAATATAAAAAGGCACTGAAGCCTGGCCTGGCACTGAGTGGTTAGTAAGAGACGGCAGATATCTAATCAAAGGGATTCAGGCTGCCAGAGTTTCTTGAGAGGTTCTGAGCAATCTGACTGCTTAGAGTGGATCTAGCAACAAGTGATCCCACTGTGTACCCTGCTGCCAGGAACTGGCTAATGAAGGGAAGGGCAGGATGCTACAGTTCTTACTGCAGGAACTGAGTTCCCCCAACTCTAGGGGACAGTGTGAAAGCACTGCAGGCTGCTGGGACCTGAGAGAAAGGCACCCTATGCCCTTGTGCGTGGCTGACAACACTGGCCAGAGCTGAAGGGAGAAGAGAACTCTTCTGAAAGCCCAGTTGCCACCCCTCCTGATGACAGAAGGTGAACCAGGGTGCCATACACCAGGAAACTTAGGAGGAAATTGATTATACGGAGCTGAGGAAGCTCAGAGAAAAGGACACTTGAACATCCAAGGGTGAAGAAGAAACAGAGAAGAACTTAACTGGGAGTGAGAAAGGGAGGTGAGAGCAAAAAGTCAGAGGTATAAAAGAGGAGCTAGCACTGCAAAGACACTAATTTCTGGCAGGTGGCAGCACATCACCACACAGAGCCCTGTCAGCAGCAACACGTTGTCTTGAACAAAACCACCTAGAGTGACACTGAAGCATTTTGACAGAGCCCAGCAGCTACTCAAAATGCTATGGTTGCAGTACCATGCAGAACGTGGTAAAAGGAAAGAAAAGTGGGAGAGATGAGAAAGAGGTGTTACTCCCCAAAAGGGTTTCTGCATTCCTCCCCTCCTCATCTCTGCCAAGTTTTTGGAAGACCTGAGGGTTTCAAGTAGAACATACCACGTCCCAAAGCTATCTGAGCTGAGGGAGCTCAAACTCAGCTTCAGAAATGGCAAGTCATGTGCTCACCTGTGATGACAGGCTCCCAAAATTCCTCAGGTTTAAGTGAAGGAATAAGTGAAGCAAGAACAGTATCCAGGGAGCCCTCCAACAGACAAGAAGCCCCAACATGCCTCTCTACATATACCATTAACCCAGGATTGTTTCTTCAGAACAGAACTGAGAAATTATCCAATCAAAGCCAACAGAGGACACATACAGATGCATTATCTCACAGCTTCATTGTCATTTTCCAAGCATGCTTTGTACATGTACCCATGGTATTTGCTTCAGCTTTAGTTACTAGTGACAGTACCCTCTAATTCTGCACCAGACATGTAGCCTATGCTGCCACATCTATAGCCCCTTAATACATATTCTCCAATCCTCCACACAGTTTGTGTGGCACTACTGATGCAGCATTTCCACACATCTTTTAGCAGTTTGCTTAATACCCTAAGCTCACAGACAAGTGCTTAAACTTCACTTAAAAAAAGAACAGGAGGAGTTCAGTTTGTATGGGCCAAACTTTAAAGACAACACACATGCACAGACATACATGCAATGGCAGATCACAAGACTGGGGAATCTCAATTTCAAGCCCTACACTAAGCTAAAGTGCATGAAGGCACTGAAGTGCAGAGGGCATTAGGATAGCAGAACATTTCTGCTTTTGGAAGCTTCAGTTCTGTTACTGTCAAACTCCCAAGAGGGAAGAAGAAGAAAAAAAAATCTTTAAATCATGCTTCTGTAAACTTGAGCAGGAGTCAGTTTTAAGTCATTCAGGAAAGCATTTGCTGACAAGTTATGATACTGGTGGCCATGAAGGCAGAGCTGCTATTGGACTGAAGGAAGCATTCAATAAAAGCCATTACAAACTTTGCTGTCACTCAAAGCTGTTCTGGACTGTTTTAAACCAGACCTACCGAAGTCCTTCTTCTGTCATCTTATGATTTTGCCTTCCTCCTTTGTGCCTCCTGTGTGAGAAAGATTCCCTTCCCTTCCCATCTCAGATGCTCCTGGGGACACCTCCAGATGCTGCAGTTCTGCTTTGTGGCTTCTTCCATATCCAGGTCCAGCCCTTGCTCACATCCCACCCTGAGGCACAGATGTCCCCTGCCCAGGGGAGATCACTGCAGGCAGCCAACTCAGGAGTCAGCATACTCTTGCTGACAGATGCCAGCTGCAATTTAAGAGAGCTCTTCACCAATGCTACCCAGGTTGCAGGTGATGTTTGCCTGCATCCCCCACAACTCCTGATTGCAGGGGGCCCAGCTGGTTTCTGGAGACAGTGGCTGAGCCGAGGGATTGCCAGAAGTCCCGCAACAAGGAGCAGCAGGTGGTAGCACATGGTCACAGATGAGACTGAATTTGCAAGCCCTGTCACAGTTGTCACCAACCTAGCCAGGCTTGCAGACCATGCTAGAAGAGCACCACAACTCTTTACATCCCTAAAGCACAAGACTCAACACAAAGGCTGCAAGCTACAGGTAGCTCCCTTCTCCTCAGGGAATATCTCTTCAGATTACTTCAAGTATTAAAAATCTGGTCTCCAAGACAGCTGACTCTGCCTCAACATGCAGGAGTTGCCATCCTACAATGCTTATGAAAGAAAAGGGAAAGCAGGCCATTGCAAATTACCTGGCTGGCCTGCCCCAAACACAAGTGATGCAAGAAATTCAACATAGGCTCCCAGCAGTGACAGCTGGTAAACCATGGCTCTGGTCAGGAGCCACTGCAGGCACCAGCTCCTGCTGACTGCTTTTCCCATGCTCAGAAGAAGCTTCAAGGAATGCCTGTCATAGCTCCAACTCTGGATGAGGACACACAGCTATAGCTAATGGCAGTCAGCAAAATTAAGCTATCAAACTAGAAGGGCACTACGTCCTGCAATGTGCTTTTCCTGACTATTAGCATGGACAAAGCTATTAACTTGGAAGAAAAAGACCCAAACCAGTCTCTAGACTGAGAATCTATTGTTCATATAATAGTGAGCACTCACCTCACTAGGGTTGCCTAGTGAGGTGAGTTGACCCTGGCTGGACACCAGGTGCCCACCAAAGCTACTCTGTGATTCCCCCTCCTCAATTAGACAGGAGAGAAAAAATGTAACTGTGCTGGGTTGTCCAAGATAGGGTTAATTTCCACAGGTAGGTGGGGGAACAACACAGGCAGGACTGCTGACACAAAACTAGTCAAAGGAGTAGTTTTACCCAGGAGTTTTGCCTTTTCTTTCCTGATTCTCCTGCCTATCCCACAGGGGGCAGGGGAGGGGTGAGCAACCAGCAAGTGATTTTACTTGCCATCTGGGATTAAGGCTAAATTACAGCAGTCCTTTTTGGCAAGCCACGTAGGAGATGTGAAGGGTTGGGATAACAACAGACCTGACCAGAGCGTGTTAAAATATGCATTTACTATGTTAGTATATATTAGTCGTTGCTGGTCATGATGTTGCTTTGTTTCTCTACATGGCTGTGTTAGGCAAATTCTTACATGCCCTATGTATCCCCTGCAGTGTTGTTTATGATCTCTGGGAGAAGGACTAGGTTTGTCATATTGCTGTCCTGTGCAATATCAACTTATGAGATGCTAATTTCTCTTGTTTCATGATTATGTTGGTATTTTTACATAGCATTGTTGCCATTCACATACCTCGGGCACCACCTCTCGGAATTGATTAGTAATCACACCCAACCTACAGGGAAGATGGAGGGGGAGTGGAATTTTCCCCCATTTTTTCACCTCCCTTTTCTCCTTTGGCTTAGGTACAACCGTTTATGAGAACTTCACATATCCTGGGGATGTTCAAGCTAGCATGCTTTTATTGCTGTTTCCTGAATGTATCTCAGATCATGTAAAAAGTTACAAAAAGATTTTTTAAGAATAACACCCAGAGATTTGCCTTGAGGCTGGATGGTCATGGGTAGCAGAGCATGTCAGAGAACATTGGCAGATATCTAGAGGATTTCTCACCCCAATGGTTTGGAGTTTCACTTGGGGCACTTCTGTTGTCAGGTGCGAGGCAGCTAGGAAAGTGGGCATAGATCAGACAGACATTGACTGACAACCAGACTGACCAATGAAAGTATTTCATAGTATTAGCATCATGCTACATATATAATTGGAGTCAGCTTTTCTGGTTTGTGAGATCCATTCAGGTTCAGTTCTGTTCTATTAGTTCAGCCTTTTGCCATTCTGTCATGTTGCAGTTGGCCTTTAGGTCTTTTCTGCCTTTTTGATGTCTCTCCCCAGCTTCGGCTCTTCCAGGACGAGGGTGCTGTCTGATCAGTGTGGATGGAATTCATGAGCAACTGCATTATCACTTTATATATATTTTAAAATATATCTTACTAGTAGGATATTAGTATTTTTTGTTACATTATTAAACCATTTTTATCTCAACCCATGAGTTTCTCTCTTCCCTTTCAATTCTCTCCTCTACTTGGGGGACAGGAGGGCTTGGAGTAAGCAAGCAGCTACCATGGTTTTGATTGCTAGCAAGATCAGAGACTGTAGGTCTCAAGTAGCCTGCATACTGGCTTCTGCTGCATTACAAGAAACCACCAGCAACGGAGTGCAGGAAGAGATGGAAGGATTCAGCCCTTCCAGTCACAGGCCAAGTCATTTTACTAGTAATTTACAGTCATAGCCAGCTTCTCCCACTGTGGACAAGAAGACTGTTCCTGATCATCACCAAATAGGAGAAGATTTACACAAGACACATAAAGTTGTTGCATTCTAGCAAGCCTCACTGTGACAAAAGACATGGGGACCAGGAGGTCTAGACAGGTCTAAACTCTCCCTCATGAACTGTATCCCAGTCCTCTACATTTCTCTATGCACAAACAGGAGTATATCGCAGCACATGCCTTAGGTATACCTCACCTGAAAATCCTACTCTGAAGAAATACTCTCTGAGGCTATTCAATTCTTCTTGCTATAAGTGCTTACTGAAAACTCAGATAAGCTTCACCATAGCTCATGGACAAGACCCTTCACCTTCTGCCTGGCCAGGACCTACACAATATATCCACCGTATTCACCAAAACAGGGTAACAGCTTTGCTCCTAGATCCAAAGAAATGTAGTGTGTTTTGTTTTGCGGGTTTTTGTTTGTTTGTTGTTGTGGTGGGTTTTTTTTTTTGCCACCACAGATGCTAGAATATTTGACAATGACACCAGTATTTACCAGTCTCATTCAAGCAGCTGACTTAAAAGATTACAACTTCTCATCTGTACCAAGGCCACAAGACTCTACTTTTAACACAGACATATGTAGAGCTTCGCTGTCTGGCAGAGGAACACCAAGCAGTGTGGCTGTGCAAGAAAAGATGGCTGTGACAAGGCTTGACAGATCAGGGCCATGAGTATATTTTTCACCTTCTGGGGAACTGAGGTCCATCTTAAATAATACAGGTGTCTGGCTCGGAGAAGCCTCTGGTAGGTTTGCCTGTGAGTTTGTATCAGCCAAGGTTCTCACCCCTGATTCCTGCCCAAGTTAGTGCAGCCATGACCATGCCTGGACACGAACCCTGCTGATGTAAATCCTCATCTTGACCTGCTCTGACCTTCCTGCTCAGGCACTGTGGGGCTGTCCCTTTGTCAGCAAGGCCACTGCCTCTGTCTGCCTTGTTGTGACTCAGCTTCCAGCTTGCTCTTTCTTTCAGAGCAGCCTGCCCTTGCTGCTCGTTGACAAAGGGACCACTCAGCTTACCTTGCGCATCCCTGCAGTCAGCACAAACTGCTTCCCATTTAGAAGCATGGCAAGAATCAATTCTGAAAACATTTTCATTGTGTAGAAGCTTCTAATACCTGAAGTGCTAAATGGCAGGGCAGCTAAGTTTTCTCACTTGCTAGTTTTATGCATTCTTTTCAAGCATTATACACACACACTCAAGTCTGTTTACATGCATTGGGGTTTTTTGTGGTGGTGTTTTGTTGGAGTTTTTTGTTCATTGCCTTTGGTTGGCTAGTTTGGAGGGGGGGTGTTTGTGGTTTTGGGGGTTTGTTTTTGGGGGGTTTTGTTTGGTTGGTTTTATCTTATTTGGAAGAGCAATAGGTAATTTTTGTGTCCTTCCACACTCCTAGGATAACTAGGCTAACTAGGATCTTGCTGAAGGAATGAAGACATTCAATCTGCAGAGCTTCCAAAGCAGCAGTGTGACAACTTAGAAGACTCATGATATTCTTTTCCCAAAGACTACTTGTTTAATTACCATTTGCACGAGTACATCTTATGCCTTATATACATATATCTTTAATTTTTGCTTCTTCAGCTTTTCAAATACATAATATATTATCTCCAGAATACTAACTAAGACAATACAGAAAAGGATCCTAGTTAGTTGTTAATTGGTGCCATGAACCTTCTTTGTTTCCAGAACTCATACATAGTTGAAATGACAGGACCTCACAATGATTTGAGGAAAAAAAGTAAACAAAAAGCCAACCAGCAGAGTTCATGACTTCACTAGCAGATTATAGCCACTCACAAATTCAGAGGAGGCAGGGAGTTTAAGTACAATGAGACTGCAAGAGTGACTATGAAGGTGGGGGAGGGGTGGCAGGGGAAACACCACGAAAACCAGGGCATCAGGATTAAATTATTATTTAAAATACATCCAAGAGCAGTCTGGTTCCCACTTCTACAAGAGGAATTGGAGCAGCTTCATAGCTGTTTTCAATCATTTTGCTTCCCAGAGTGATGGTCTAAGTGAAACTTTGTCTCCAGAATGCCCTCAGCATAGTAAGAAGACAAAAAGAAAAACGGACCTTCACAAGTACAAGGTGCATACTGCTAACTACTCTTTTAAAAGCCTCACCAGAAAATCTTTGCCCAATGAGAAAAAATTACTGCACAGGTGTGCTAACAGAGCATATTCCAGTTACAGAAGCATTGCTGTTGTTTGAGTGTTCAAAACAGGAAGAAGCCTCCCAGTGAAGTACCAAAACCCTAGTGTTATTGTAGTTGGATAACAGTCACTGAGACCACCTTCCCAGCTAATGTTTTGACTTAGCGGTTACCACAGAAGGTAGTTAGCACTGCGAGGTTTCCAGCTTGCCCATGGGCTTTACCCAGAGTAATCAACAGACTTACAACCCAGACTCCATTCATAGCCGCTGAAGATGGAACAGTGCCGAGATCAAAGGGTCTTATGAAACTCTCCCAAAGAGAACAGAAGTACGGGCTTTCTACCTCTTTCTAACCCCCTAAACCATACAGGAAATAAAGGGGGTTTGGGGCACATTAAAAATAATAATTAAAAAAAATCCTAATTACAATAACCAGCTCACATCCCTTCAAAGTTAGGCTCAGAAAAAAAGCCACAAGAAGGAACACAGGTGGGAGAATTTTACTGCCACAGTTCTCAAGATTGGGCCTACTATACATTTCTTGCCCAAATGATAAGTGTGAGCTGAGAAGGGAAGAAAACTTCCCATTCGCCAGCACATAATCCACTGTCCCACCATAGTCCTTAGTGTGGCATGGATATGTAATACTTGTAACACAGTGCCAAGTCACAACACAAGGCCAGTGCTCAGGATAGTGATGCAGGAACATGAAATGTCGAGTGGTGGGATTACCTGGTTGTCATCTAGTGTAAATAACTATCAAATTATAAAAACAAGCTTTTTTTTTTTTTAAATGTCATTTCCAGTTAAAACAGCTCAATGACAATGAGGCCTTTGCATGGGGCAGGAGGGAAAAAAAGACTGAAACTGAGAGAAGTTCCTCCAGTGAACCTGCAAGCCAAAGGCAAGGAGCCTTATGATGGGTGCCCACCTAGGGCTACAGCACAACGGCAGCAGGTCTCACTCAAGGACCTGCATGACCCTTCCCACAAGAGCACAGGAACATCCAGCACTATCAAGAACTGCACCAAAGAGAGGAAGAGTAGTGCATGCATGGCAAGGTTCACTCCTCACCACAGACATAATTAATCGGAGTTTTGTGTTGAGACAAGGCCTATCTCCTTACAGTTTCCAGTTACAAACTGCAGCCAAATGCAGCTGCCCTCAGCACTGCAGGCCAAGCTGCAGAGACTTGAGTCACTACTGAAAACAGCCACAAAAAGCAACAGTCTAACCAGAGAAAATGCAAAGGGCAAGGAACCCAGAGGCACCTCCCAGCCTCCTCCTGTACTTACCTTCTTCAGGATTCTTACTTTCCCTGTATGGAAAGACAGGGAAAAAGAGCTAGGATGTACCATGTAATGGTCAAGTAGGTGGAAGAGATGAGGCTACCCCTCTCCTCCTTGTCCATCTTGTGGAGAGTCAGTATGTTCTCTTTAGGTTCAGTAGTTTCACTGTGGGATCAAAAACAGTAAGCTTTGACTTAAGTGAAGATCTGGTTTTAAAAGGAAGGATTGTCCTGATTTGTTTTTGATTGAAGACTAGAGAGGTTTGTGCCTCATTTGATCCCATTTGGTGCCTCTAGAGCCTCTTGGTCATCAGTTTGTCCCATTCCACTGCTTTGACCATTCAGAACTGGACCCAGTTGGACTGCTGAGGAGCCTGATTTGGAACAGCACTGAAATAAAGAAAGAAGAATCAAAAGAGCAGATCTAGTAAGACTTAACTTAGAGCTCTTCCAGTGCCCATCAGGATACTACCCTTGTGTACACTTCCCTTCACCACAGTTTACCTGGATGCAGTGCTGAAGTCTCCCCAGAGGTCTGTGGCAGCTGATGCTGGTGGCTTGGATGCAGATGCAGGAGCATCTAAGTCTAATAGAATATCTAAGGTGGAAGAAAAAACAAACAAACAAACCAACCAACCACAACAACACACCACCAAAACCCCAACAACCACAAAACAAAAACAAACAAACACAATCAAACTAATGATGAAGAAAACACCCCAGGCATTTAAGATGTCACCTCACACAAACTGCTAGATACAGGGAAAGAGAATCTTTGAAGGGACTCCAGCTCTAATTCCAGAAGGACGTTAGACTTTATAAGGATTTGATTATAACAGTGGCTCCTTTTGCTGAATGTGCATTGAGCCTCCAGCCTCTACTACAGGGGTACATCATCTTCAAGAACTATTCAGTCTTCACCTAGCATATCAGCTGGCAGATTTGTAATATATTACCTCTCCCAGCAGAAATAAGGCTCAGACTCAGCCCAAGTTCAGCAATCACAACAGTTGCCAAGCAGGCATCACCTTAAAAGTATAAATCAAGCACTGAAGCCCAGGCTTATTCATAAGCTTACAGTTTCTTCTCACTCTGATCTCTATACAGCACTGCATAAATCTCTGCCTTCACAAGAGTATCATTGTCTCTCCAGAACATCATGTACGGTCACACTAAAAGTGTGTACAGCATCCAGCAGACTGCAGTAACCTCTCTGTTACACAACCACAGAATGGGCTGAGTTGGAAGGGGCCTTCAGAAATCACCTAGCCCAACCTCCCTGCCATGGGCAGGGACATCTTTCACTAGATGAAGTTGCTCAAAGCCCCATCCAATTGGACCTTGAACACTTCCAATGATGGGGTATCCATAACTTCTCTGGGCAACCTGTTCCAGTGTTTAAATACACTTGTTAAGAATTTCTTCCTTGTATCTAACCTAAATCTCCCCCTCTTTCAGTTCAAAACCATTGCCCCTTGTCCTATTGACTACAAGCCCTGGTAAAAACTCCTTCTCCATGTTGCTTACAAGGCCCCTTTATATACTGAAAGGCCACAATAAAGTCTCCCTGGAGCCTTTTCTTCTCTAGCCTGAACAACCCCAACTCTCTCAGCCTGTCCTCACAGGAGAAGTGCTCCAGCCCTCTGATTATTTTTGTGGGTCTCCCCTCGACCATTTTCAACAGGTCCATGTCTTTCCTGTAGTGAGGGTTCCAGAGCTGGACACGGAACTCCAGGTGGGGTCTCAGCAGAGTGGAGCAGAGGTAGAAAATCACCTCCCTTGACCTGCTGGCCACACTCCTTTTGATGCAGCCCAGGATATAGCTGGCTTTTTGAGCTCTAAGCACACGCTGCTGGCTCATATCCATTTTTTCCAACCACAAATATTCCAAAGTCCTTGTCTACAGGATTGCTCTCAACCTACTCACCCCCCGGTCTGTATTGATATCCGTGTTTGCCCCACCACAGATGCATCACCTTGAACTTGGCCTTGTTGAACCGATACATACACATGTAAGAAGTTCAACATCTATTTTTTATATTCTGTTATTATTTTAATATATAAATAATATTATATAAAATTATATACATATTTTAAAATAACCCACTATACCCACAATTCCACTATACTTTGCACCTCTTTCTGCTGTTCATACTAAAGCCTCCTCTTTGTGGAAAGCAAGTGACTTTGCAGTACTTTTCTAGACACCCTGTACAGCTCTGTCAGTGTCCCTAAAGCACATACAAGTTCAGAAAAATCCAGCTATTTAAATTTCATACCTACCCCACCCAGATAGTTTTGACCAAATTGCTTGGTTTCTCATTTTGCAAGGACCGGAGCTACAACATTGTCCTCCTTGCAAGAACAAGCAGGTATTATTAAACAAGTATGGAGATCCTCAGGTCAAAGAGAGCAAAGCCCTCAGGACACATCATGTCTCAGAGGCTGCTGTTGATACGAGACTGAACAGTTCCTTGAAGCGGGCCTCAGCCCTCTCTATGCACTGACTAGTGTCTTACAGACTGTTTGCTCTACGCTAATGTTTACCTGCACTGCTCACATTACTGGGTTTCAGCATGGGTGGTGGTGTGACATGGTTGGAAATGGCTGTGGAAGAAGGAGGAGGTATAGGAGGGACTGAAATTTTGCCTCCTGGTGGGGGAGGCAGCAGGCTTAGGCCCCCTGATCCGGACACCCGAGGCTTGGCTGCTCCTCCTTTCTTTGTTGTCATGTTCTGTATAAAAAGAAAGGCCTAGTGAGGAAGAGTCTCCATTGGTATACCCATAGAAAGAAGCAGGGTAAACTGGGCTGCTTACCCCAATGTTCAGTTTGATGGTCTGCCCTTCCTTAAACCCTAAGTCTAATTTGGGACGTGTGTCAGCTTCCTGCGACTCCTTTGAGATCTCGGTCTCCTGCTTCACCCACCTAAAAAGAAGAGGGGAAGACATAAGAGCCTGTGGCAAAGGGAAATAGTGGTTCCTCTCCCCAGTCCACCAAAGAAATTCCTGCCTTGTCAAATCAGTTACCTCATACTCCCCATGTAATACAGTAAAAAGCTGCAAACAACACAAACCCAAGAGATTAACACTGCACCTGTAGTATCATAGGACCTAAGCTTAAGACTTACAAATCTCACTCCGCAAGACTCCAAGTTTACATGACAGTTGGCAGCACACTCAAGTGTCCCTGATGGGACCAAAGCAAGGCTTCATGGCCATCCCAAGGAAGCCTGTGCTAAATGAGCAGGCACCACCACCCACCATGTTCTACAGGCCAGAGAAAAAACAGCATTTCAGAAAAGCACAACTCACTTGAAGTGATCCTGCAAAGAGACGTTGAAGTCAAAGGCATCACCACGATCCGTGAAGCCAATGCCTATAAAAGCACTCCGTCCTAGCAAGGAGACAGAAGGGGTCACTGGAGGTGCCCTGGAAACAGGCCCTTGCGTTCATTCTCTCCAAAATCCTTCTGCTTCTCCTAAACCACTCTGTGTTATCTCCTTCCAACACACCTGCAACTGGACACCAGCAACTCACAGCAGTTAATTGTTCCTAGCCTTCAGGATGCACCCTTCTTCCCACATAGCACTCTCATAAAACTGAATGTTCCCTCCCAGCCCCTGGACTCCACACAATGTACAGAACCGTCCTTTGTTAACCTTGCCTTCCTACCCCTCCAGGTACACCACCCAGCCTTTTCAGCACTCCCAACATCATTTCAATCTACCTGGCACACATCCAGCTTCATCAGGCTAAGCCTCCTCCACCCCTAGCACTTGGCACATACATGACCCCTCAACTCACCAGTCCCATCCTGAATTCGAATGACAAAATAGCGGCTGGAATCCGTCACAGTCTCCACTGCAATGCCAGGGTATTGATCTATAGGAGCCTGGGCAAAGAGTTCTCCTGCAGATAAAGAATGAGTAGATGAGTCAGCAATGAGCACAGCAGCAGCTATGGTAAGTTCTCCTGCAGAGCATGAATTGAGGAAGCAAGGGGGGGATCTCAAAGATTCTGGAGGCAGGGAAACCTGCAGACAGGCAGAGGGACTAGCCAGCAACCAGCAAACCTTGCAAGAGAGGCTGATGCAGAGGGGGTATTACCAGGAGCAATGGTGAGAGATTTAAACGGCCTCTAGGGAGCACAGGCAACCAGACTAGCAGCAACCAGGGTCAGCAAACAGGGCTGTGGCAGTTCACCTGTTCTTCACCAGGTCTACTGAGATCTGATGGGATGCACCTTTTGCAGAAGGGGAAAAGGGTGCTTGCTCAGGGGGTAGCAGGGCTGATTGATAGGGGATTGGAAGGGGGAAGTACCAGGCTAGTCAGTGATGAGCAACCAGGTGGCACATCAAAGCTGCAAGACAGTGAGATTCTTCAGACTGCATGACGAGGTGAAGGGCACCATAACCACTCTTGAAGTGCTTCTACATGAATGTGTGCAGAATGAGGAACAAGCAAGATGAATTGAAAGCCTTGCCCCAGTCCCAGGGATATAACTGGCATTAGTGGAACCTGGTGAGCCGAATCCTGTGACTGGTGGGCCATGATGGATGGTTACAGGCTCTTCAGAAGGAATAGGCAGGGTAGGAGAGGCCGGGGGGGTGGCACTGTATGTAGTGGAGGGGCGGGATTCCATGGAGCTGGCAGTTGGCGATGGCAAAGTTGAGAGCCTCTGGGTAAAGATCAAGGGTCAGACAAGTAAAGCAGAAGTTGTCATGGCCATCTACTATAGGCCGCCCAGCCAGGGTGATGATACTGATGAGTTATTCTTTAAGGAACTAAACAAAGCCTCTAAGTCATCTGCCCTTGTCCTTATGGGGGACTTCAACTTGCCAGATGTCAATTTGGAATATCACACAGCTGGCACCAGCAGGTCCAGAAGATTACCAAAGCACCTGGATGATAACTTCTTGACACAGGTACTAAGGGAACCAACCAGGAAAGGTGCCTTCCTAGACTTGCTACTCACTAACAGAGAGGGTCTTGTGGTGATTGGTGACTGCATTCGCCAGTGACCATGAAGCAGTCACATTTAAAATCTATGCTAACAGGAGAAAAACTGACAGCAAGACCTCAATTCTGGATATGAGGAGAGCAGACTTCAGGTTGTTCAGAGAAGTACTTAGTAAGGTCCCCTGGGAAGAAGCTTTTGAAGGTGCTGAGGTCTATCAGTGTTGATTCCTTTTCAAGTATCACCTCCTAAAAGCACAGGAGCAGGAAATTCCAAAATGCTGAAAATCTAGCAGGCAAGGCAAGAAGCCACCTTGGCTGAGCAAGGATCTTCTTCTTGAACTATGGCAAAAAAAGTAAATGCATAGTCAGTGGAAGCAAGGTCAGGTGTTATGGGAGGACTACAGTCATGCTGTGCACCACTGTAGGGATGAAATTCATACAGCCAAAGCTCTATTAGAATTGAAGCTGGCCAGTACTGTGAGGGACAATAAATAGGGCTTTTTAAGTTAATGGCAAAAGGCAAGCTAGAAATAACATTGGCCCATTACTTGACGAGCATGGTCACCTTATAAACAGGGACACAGACAAAGCCAAGACGTTTAATGCTTTCTTCACCTCAGTCTTCAACACCAAAGACAGACTTGGGGGCCCCATAGCCAAGGTCAGAAAACCATGGCTGCAAGAACAACAAACTCACAATGAATCTGGAACATGTACGGGATTTGCTACTCCAGATAGATCCCTACAAGTAGATGGGGCCTGATGAGATTCATCCAAGAACACTTAAAGAGCTGCTTGACATCATAGTGAGACCTCTCTCTGTGATTTTTAAATGCTCCTGGGAATCTGGAGAGGTCCCAGTTGACTGGAAGCTGGCCAATGTTGTCCCAGTCTACAAGAAAGGCAACAAGGATGACCTTGGCAACTACAGGCCTGTCAGCCTCACTTCTGTACCTGGCAAAATTATGGAGATTATTCTGGGAGTTATTTAAAAATATCTGAAAGACAATGCAGTCATTGGTCCCAGTCAGCATGGGTTCATGAGAGGAAAGTCTTGCTTAACCAACTTATTATCTTTCTACAGCAAGGTTACCCACCTAGTCGGCCAAGGAAAGCCTGTTGACGTGATCTTTTTGGATTTCAGTAAAGCCTTTGATACTGTCTCTCACAGATAAACACATAATGCAGTGGGTGAGCAAATGGCTCACGGGCCAGGTTCAAAGGGTTCTAGTAAATTGGGTTATGTTGGGCTGGTGACCCGTCACTAGCAGGGTTCCACAGGGATTCATCTTAGGGCCAGCACTCTTCAGTGACTTGGACACAGGACCTGAGGGAATACTATAAGTAAGTTCACTGATGACACTGAATTGTTGTCGACATTCTCAAGGTCAGAGGCCCTGCAAAGGGAACTAGACAGCTGGGCAATCACCAACCACATGAAGTTCAACAAGGGTAGGTGCCGGATTTTGCACCTGGAACACAGCAACCCTGGTTGTACATAGACACTGGGGAATGAGATGCTGGAAAGCAGCTCCGCAGAGAAGGATCTGGGGGTTCTGGTCAACGGCAAGTTGAACATGAGCCAACAGTGTGCCCTGGCAGCCAAGAGGGCCAATTGTGTCCTGGGGTGCATCAAGCATAGCATTGCCAGCCAGGCAAGAGAGGTGATTGTCCCACTCTGCTCTGCACTGGTACAGCCTCACTTGGAGCACTGTGTGCAGTTCTGGGCACCACAGGATAAAAATTATATAAAGCTAATGGAGAGTATCTGAAGAGGGTTACAAAGTTGGGGAAGGATTTGGAGAGGAAGCTGTGTGAAGACCAGCTAAAGTCACTCGGTTTGTTCAGACTGGAGGAGACTAAGGGTAGACGTCATTGCAGCCTACAGCTACCTCACAAGGGGAGAATGGGCAAGCGCTGATCTCTTCTCTTTAGTGACCAATGACAGAACCTGAGGGAATGGCAGGAAGATGTGCCAGAGGAGGCCTAGGTTGGACATTAGGAAAAAGTTCTTCACCCAGAGGGCGGTGGAGCACAGGAACACGCTCCTCAGGGAGGTGTCACAGCCCAAGCCTGACAGTTATTCAAGAAGAGACTGGACAACAGCCTCAAACACATGGTGTGAACTGTGGGGTTGTCCTGTGCAGGGACAGGAGCTGGACTTGATAACCCTTGTGGGTCCCTTCCAACTCAGGATATTCTATGATTCTAACTGGGTGTTCAGGAGAGCAACTTCTTGTATGGTCTGAACTGCCACACACAGCACTGAGAGGTCCTAGAAGCACATGTTCACATGCAGCAATCATAGTCACAGTCTCGCCAAGCCACAGCCTTTCCTTTACCTGAAACCTTATCCTCCAGTTTTACATATGCAGTTTTGCCTTTGGAGGTGACACGAAGCCGCCCTGTCCAGTCCGGATGGTCCAGTTTCCAGTCAGATGCCCTGAAAATAAAACCAATTGTTCACTGACCATACACAAACCCCTCCACTTCTGCCCAACCATCTCAACAGAAGCATCTGCTCCCAAACCTTCAACACTCCTCTTCTCCAAGCAATATATGAGGTCTCAGTTAGTCTTCCTTGCTGACAATTGACACATGTGGGTAAAGGGAAATAGAGACTCTGCCTCTCTGTCTTTACCTTTACAGGCCTGCAGAAGAGGGGAGCCTGAAACCCAGAAACTCAATTATAACAGTAAACTCAAAAGCAACTAATAAATGACTTGTAAGCATCAGGGAAACCCCCAAAACTAATTAACAGCATGCTGAAAAGTAACACCATTATTGTCCCCTATTGATGTAAAATAATATCAACTACCTCTGAACCTAGAGGCAGCTAGCTTATACTGGGTAAAACATTATACATGCAGCCATCTTGACTAGCCCACCAAATTCTTTGCTATGCACTGCTGTAAAGGTGGGAAGAAAAAAAAAAAAAAAAAAAAAAAAAAAAGAGACTGAGAAAAAAAAAGCAACCTACAGGATTCTACAACTGGAAACAAACATCTGTGACCAGGCATAGCATTCACAGCACAAACAGTTTGCCAAGTTCAGAAACGACCACTGACATCCACCAGTACTTCAGAGCACAAACCCATTCCTCCAGAAAGTCTGTGGGCACAGCTTACCAAGTCACACTCCGGCAGTTTCAGCTCAAGAAAAAGAAAGGATTTCTAACTCCCTGTCTTGCAATCTCTTCTTAAGAATTACACTGAACTCCTTCTGGCTTCTTCCCTGCTATTGTGAGAACCAACAGGCCAAATTCAACACGCCACTATATCACATCAGACTCACATCCCAGGGAATGAGGCAAACTGGGAGCAGAGCTAATGGCTCAGGTGCCCTTACCTCCCGCACACGATTAACAGAGCAGCCCCTGTTCCTCCACAGCACAGAGCAACGGCTGCTGCTTTTAGGCAGACAGCACCTGTAAGTGATGACTCAAGCTTCCCCCGAAGCTCCATCCAGTGAGAGCTAAGGCCTTGGGAAACAGGCCTCAACGTGCTCCCGGCCGCAGGCCACGGCGTCCCAGGACTCCCCTTACCAGGCCCAGCCCCTGCGGCTGCGGCCGCAGTCCCGCGGGCAGGGCGGCCAAGGACCGCGCCGGGCCGGGTCAACCCTGGGAACCACACGCTCCCTCACCTGTACCCGCGGTTGGAAGCGCGCGGCGGGATGCGGTAGACGCTGACATCAGGCTTCACACAGAGGACTGACTCGTACTCCAGCTCAGCCGCCGCCATCTCGGCCGCGAACCCCAACAACCGGGCGAGGAGGGAGGGGTGGGCACCTAATAACGGGAGGCACTTCCGGCCGCCATCCTTGATGAGGGCTAGACGCCGCCTAGGGGCGCTGGGCAGGAAATAAGGCACATCAAAGGCACAGGGGAAGGCATCTTAGCTCCTGGCAGCAAAGAACAGGGGCGGGGAGGTGGCCATCTTGAGGCCGGTTCTGACACATCAGTGGGAGCTGGCGCCATCTTGGACCCTGGCAGGTCACCCTCAGAACCTGGCGTGGCCATGTTTGGTTTGGGCTGATGAAGTGGTGCTGGGCGCCATCCTGGAGCTGAGCGCAGCCACGCCGGGAGCCGGCAGAGGAAGGCGGGTTGAGGCGCCCCTTGGGAGGTCGGGATCCTGTCCTGGGTGCTGGAGAGTGAACTGCCCCATCGGGGACACGGCAGAGGGCACGAAGGGCAAGAGACACTGGGCTATGACCTCCTGCAGCCTGGTACATGGGACAGGGGCGGCTGGCTGCAGTGGCTCCAAGCAAAAGGTGCTGGTGTTGCACCGAGAGTTGGGAAGCCACAGCTGAGCCTTGCTGAAAAACGGAGCTGTGTTTTTTACCACTGCACAAGTAGCCGGGGGGCTTGGCAGCCCCTGCACAGCCTCCGCTGTGTGCCTGGGGACTTCTGTCCTTCCTTGTGTGTTTTCCTGCAGGCTTGAGTCAAAGCTTAGGTTTTAAGTAAAAAAAATACTTTTGTGTGGCCTGTGGTGCTGGCACCAGGAGGCCTTTGGAAAAAAAGCAGAGCAAAGAGAAACACAGCAGAAACAGTTACAAGTTTTGCAGCTGTAAGTGGTGAGAATGCCTGCTACATAAAGGTTAATTTCAGGAATGTCACTTCCCAGAAATGTGGCCAAAATAAGTGGCTAGTTTATTTACCAAATAAGATAAAGACTAGTAGCAATTAAACTGCTATTTTATTAATAGCACGGCATCTTTATTTTTTTAATAGTGATTTTCCAGTGTTTTAGGGTACTGCTATGTGGTAGTGCAACTGTCTAAAGTACTAAATATTTACTCTGAAAACTGGAAGAAAAGACATAAGAAACATTACAAAGACAGTTATATATCCGCAGGGCCAGGGTGGGCATAGCATGAGCTGATCGTGCTAGGAAGTGTTTTAAGTTATCCGTGGAAGACTTAGCACAGTTTATTACTGAGAGTAAAACAAGTGAATGAAACAGCACTAAGTCTGAGAAATTTTTTTTTTTTTTTTTTTTTCTTTTCTGGTATGGAGAAATGTTAGTTAATGCAGTAGTGAGAGCTGAAACAGTATCTGGAGATTTGTTTCTTGCTGTTTCCAGAGATAAGTGGAACAGGATGGTAATGAAACATAATCATAGCAGTCAAACAAGCTGTTCTCCTGTCAGGTCAAACATCCAACTAACCCAGTCTGTGAAAATTGGCTTCACTAGAGGTGAATGTCCAAAGAGGAGACAGAGGAGTTAAAAAAAAAAAAAAAACACCAAACAAAGAAACCACAACTTTATTTGAATAAAGTCCATAGGAGTCCCTATGGGGTCTCTCAAAAGTGCAGGAAGACACAGCCTCCTAATCCCTGGTCTCAGGTGATCTCTCCTCCTTTTCCCTTTGGTTGAGGTACTTGGAGGGTACAAGCTTTCTGATCCACCCTTCATATTCCCCCAGCAACACCCCCTGTAATGTCTCCTGACCAACACTCCCTGTTAACTGATTTGTTAAACCTGTAAGTCTGTTGCACTCCATTTTGTACAGATATGGGACAGCTGTTCTCATCACCAGCATTGTATGTCTGACAGTGCCCTGTGCAGAAAAATTCTGAAAGAAAGAAACAGAGTCTGCTCTACTCGTTCAATAGATCTGGCAAGTGAAGCTGTTTTAAAGCCAAGAACAGGAATAGTCTTGGGTCATTCAGACTAACAAAGTAGGATACTTGTTGTTTAACTAGCTGTTTAACTGTTTAACTAAGTATACCTGGCTTAATTTTCTCCAGAAATTATGTTGACAGCTGTATGAGTAGATACACAGGAAAGATACATGACCAGTGTAAGCTAAGTACTCAAACAGATATGGAATTACACAAATGCACAGCTTCCTTTTCCCCTTCCCCTCTGCCAGCTTACACTGCTTCATTGCAGCAGAAGGGGAGTCTGCAACACTCTGGTTTGTGGCAGATCTTGATGCCGTAGGGAGCAGAGGCCCACACCCTGCTCTGTGGGTGCCCTGCCAGGCTGCATGCTGTGATGGACAGATACCTGCTTGGGAAAAGACACTTAAATCTTTTCATGCAGCCTGCATGAGAACTAGTAGGAACACACTGCATCAATGCTTGGTGGAGATTAAGTGCCACAGCATTAAAGAAGGGTCTGCCTGCCTTCTTGCTATATGCTGGTGTTATGTTGTTTGCCAGACTGCCAGAGTGAAGGCAAAGAGGTTAATGAGAGGCAAACCCTGGAGAAGAACAGAGCTGCTATAAAACAGTACAGAATTATACTTGCCTAGTGTACTGGCCTAGCAATATTTGTAGTCTAAAGGCCTTTGTGGGCCAGGGCTTTAGTGCTGGTACCAAAAAGCTGGCAAAAAGACTCCTTAACACTGTTTTGAAAGTGTTAAAAAGCAGGCACTTTTATTGCAGCACACCGGATGCACAGAGGATCGTTCCTCTAATTGAGTGTGCACGTGATTCATACTTCTTGGTATTTATTACACGTACCAACTGCATATTCATTTGTTTCTACTGCTTAGTTCATGCATTAAACATAAATTATTTGCATAATTGCACCCTTTGCCAGAAGTCCATCTATGGCATTCGAGAGTCTTCATCGGGGTCTCTAGTGGCCCCCATGATCTTTGCAGCCTGGTGCCACCCCCGTGTCAGCTTCTTGATCTGATTTCTTGTGCATGCGTGTTGTTATTTTGTGCTACTACACAGCAAAAGTCATGTAGTTCTTCCTTAATTCAGTGGAACATTCCATTTTCCCAGCTTGCAAACCAAGGACATCCCACTTTGCCTCTTGTCCAATCTCCAAATAGCTATTGTTTCTCTATTAAATTCCTGTTACATTAGGCCTAGTCTTGTTACATTAGGCCTAGTCGGATGTCTAAAAGACTTTGTTCCTCCTGTCGGTGTGCATTTGTTAGACTTAGTGCATTTTATAGACTTTCTTTCTATGGATTAATCTCATTGCCTTTTTGAACTCATTTATGCCTTTGGTTACTCATAGCATCCCTGGAGCTATGAATCGTGCAATACGCAAAAGTGTAAATTTGTAGTTTACAAACTTCTACCTGATCATTTCATTTGATACCTCCTAGTTCTTGTGCTATAAGAATTCATGTGTCATGTTCTCCATGTGTCTTTCATACTGCCACTTAGATGTCTCTTTCCCAAAGTAATGCATTCTCATCTGTTTAGCTTGTCCACCAACAGAAGCCATTTTGAGCCATGGCTGTCTAATCACTACTTTCTCTATAATTTCTGATTCTATAATTGTTTTTAAGATCGAGTACCACCACAGCATTCAGTATTCAAGAAGCAACTGAACACTTCCTGTTACATTTACCTTTTGAATAGCATTGCATGTTGACTTGATTTTTCATAGAACTTCCTGCAATGACTGCTAGATTTATTCTTTGGGTGGTAAAAACTTTTCCAGAGTACATCACTTGGTATGTGTGGTTATGGTTGCTTTTCTGTGCTGGTTTTGACTGGAATGGAATGAATTTTCTTCACAGTTGCTACCATGAGGCACTGTTTTGGATTTGTGCTGAAAACAGTGTTGATAACAAAGGGATGTTTTGTTTATTGCTGAGCAGTGCTCACACCAGTCAAGGCCTTTTCTACTTCTCAGACCACCCCATCAGCGAGCAGGCTGGGGGTGCCCAAAAAGCTGGGAGGAGACACAGCCAGGACAGCTGATCCCAACTGAACAAAGGGATGTTCCATACCATATGACATCATGCTCAGTATATAAAGCTGGGGGAAGAAGAAGGAAGGGAAGAATGTTCAAAGTGATGGCGTCTTCCCAAGTAACAGTTATGCATGATGGAGCCCTGCTTTCTGGAGAGGGCTGAACACCTGCCTGCCCATGGGAAGTAGTGAATTAATTATTTGTTTTGCTTTGCTTGTGTGTGTGGATTTTGCTTTGCTTATTAAACTGTCTTTATCTCAACCAACAAGTTCCTCACTTTTCTGATTCACTCCCCCATCCCACTGGAGGGTGAGCAGGTGTGTGGGGCTTAGTTGCTGGCTGGGGTTAAACCACAACATTTTCCAAATTCAATAATTCACAATTAGCAATATTAAATTGTCTGCTTCTTTATTGTGGTGTCATTCAGTGTGCCACAGTCCTCCTACTGTTCTTCTAGAAGGAGAGCATCTAAGACGAGAGAATGGCAAAGGGCCAACTTTTATGAGGCATGGAAGGAAAGATGCATAAGCAGCACCGGGACACCAGGAATACATCTCCCATTCAGTTCCATTGAGACTTAACCAGCAGAGAACATAACACTCTTCTGTCTTCTTTCAAACAAGCATCTCTGGACCAAGAAAATACAAAGCACTGCCAATAACAGTTTTAATTAAGGAGTGAGTTTGAAACATTGAAGGAGAACATTTTTAAAACCAGACTATGAAAGCAATTAAGGTTTCATATTATTGCCACACAGGAATCTTCAATTAATTAAAACTAAGGAATAACAGAAATCTCGAATGGAACTCCACAATATTCAGTCCTATGAGATGTGCAAATAAAAAGACCTGTGCAAGCAGGGTAAAATGCACAGTCATGCCAATCTGTAGGTAGCCTGATAATAAACCATGCAGAAGAATAATTTTGACTTTTTGCTTTGCTTATTTAAGAAAAAAAAAATAGGGCATTGTTCAGGAACGTACTTAGTGGATGGACCAAACATCTGAAATTTTTCTTCTTTGCACAGGGGATACAAGGGAAACCAGTCACACAAAATGACCATTAGATAACTTAAATGTTAATCCCAAGATAAGCATTTTTACTAAACAATCAAAATACTATTTCAAATTGTGCTTTCTTCACTGAATATTCCCTGGCAAGACATCTGACCTGAGCAACTCTTCCAGTACTGAGAATCCACTACTGTGAAGAGCTACTGTTTAATTAGTTATAATCTATGATCTACCAGTTTTGCCAAGCTTTTTTCTCTGCTTGGTGTCCAAAGCTTGTGCTTACCTGAGCTTACTCAGCAATGTACAGAAATGCCTTTGGGTCACTCAGTGGATTTTCTAAAGCGGAGAGTCTGAGGAATACCAGCATAGGGCAACCCTGCAGATACTGGATGTTACCGTAGCATCCCTATGAAAGTACATGCACAGTATTGACAATGAAAATAAGCACATAGCAAAGACTGGCCACCAGACCACTGCAGTATGCTTTCTAGAGAAACAGTTGTGCTAGTTACAGCTAAGCTAAGGGGGAGATTTGGGCAGGTTTTTTTTTAGGAAGATGGGTTTGCCATATTCTCAGGGAACACTCAGAATCTGTGAAAGATCATAGCTATCTAGTCACTCTACCTGCAAAGAAAAGGATGGGAGATCTGAGAGAGGCTTCAAAGATTTGTAGAACTGCAAAAAAATTAGTAGAAATAAGAAATACAAGTGAAATCCTCAGTTCTTGCCAAAGTCTTGGAGATAACCTGCATACTCTTGCAGGAGGGTGGCTTTTGTAAACATATTGATCACAGTTTTAGAATTGTGTATGGGTGTAACTATTTAGTAACTGATAGGCTGATGCACTTTTGTAATAACAAACCTGAAACAGCAATCAAGGTTTTAACCTATTTGTTCTGGTGGCCAGTTGAGTCTGTACATCTAGAAAAACTTCAGTATGAACATCCTGATGGAGTATGGGCCAGAGGTGGATAGTGAGGTGGATTGAATAGTGACTGAACTGCGGGGCTCAGAGGTTGCTGATCAGGAGAACAAAGTCCAGCTGGAGACCAGTCACTGGTGCTGTCTGGCTCTGGTCAATACTGGTTCTAGTACTGTTTAACTCTTCATTAATGACCTGGATAATGAAGCAACATTCACAGCTTTGCAGATGATACAGAACTGGTAGGAGTGGCTAGTGCACCAGGTGTCTCTGTGACCATTCAGGGGAACCTGGACATGTTGAAGAATTAGGCAGACAGGAACCTCATGAAGTTCAACAAGAAGTGCAAAGTTCTGCATCTGGGGAGGAATAACCCCATGTAGTAATACATGCTGGGGCTAACCACCTAGAAAGTAGCTTTGCAGCAAATTATGATGTTGTATTGCTGTAACTCTTGCTGTTGTATTGCTGTTACTTTAGCAAGGCTTTTGACACCATCTTTCACAACATTCTCATAGGCAAGCTCAGGAAGTGAGCTAGATGAATGCATAGTGAGATGGATTATGAACTGACTGGATGGCAGAGCTCAGAAGGTAGTGATCAATGGTGCAAAGTCTGGTTGGAACCCTGTAGTTAGTGGGGTTCCCCAGGGGTCAGTATTAGGTCCAGTCCTGCTCAACTTGTTCATCAGTGACCTGGATGAAGAGACCAAGTGCACCCTCAGCAAGTTTGTTGATGACACCAAACTGGGAGGAAGGGCTGACACACCAGAAGGCTGTGCTGCCATTCAGCTTCCAACCTGGACAGGCTGGAAGACTAGGCAAAGAACCTGATGAAATTCAAGAAGGGCAGGTGTAGGGTCCTGTACCTGGGAAGGAACAACCCCAGGCAGCAGTACAGGTGGACCTGCTGGAAAGCAGCATTGCAGAGAAGGACTTGGAAGTTCTGGTCGACAACAGGTTGATCATGAGTCAACAATGCGTCCTTGTGGCCAGTATCCTGGGGTGCATTAAAAAAAGTGTGACCAGCAGATCAAGGGAGGTTTTCCTCCCCATCTGCCCTGGTAAGGCTGCATCTAGTGTACTGCATCCAGTTCTGGGCTCCCCAGTTTAAGAAGGACAAGGAATTGTAGGAGTCCAGTGGTAGGCTACAAAGATGATTAGGGACCTAGAGCACGCTTCTTATGAGGAGAGACTGAGAGAGCTGGGTCTGTTCAGGCTGGAGAACAGAAGCCTGAGAGGGGATCTTATCAGTGTTTACAAAAATCAGAAGGGTGGCTGTCAAGAGGATGGACCAGACTCTTTTCAGTGGTGCCCAACAATAGGATGAGGGCAAACAGACACAGACTGAAGCATAGGAGGTTCCATCTGAATATGAGGAAAAACTCCTTTACCTTAAGGGTGACAGAGCACTGGAACAGGCTGCCCAGAGAGGTTGTGGAGTCTCCTTCTCTGGAGACATTCAAAACCCCCCTGGATGCATTCCTGTGCTATCTACTTGTGGGGAGCCACTAAGGTAATTAAGGGACTGTTACACCTGTCATGCAAGGGGAGGCTGAGAGAGCTGGGACTGTTCAGCCTGGAAAAGGCTCAGGGGAATCTTATAATCCATCTGATGGGAGTGTTTAATGGAGACAGAGCCAGACTGTTCTCAGTGGTGCCTGGTGACAGGACAAGAGACAAGGGGCACAAAGTGAAACACAGGAAATTCCATCTGAACACAGACAGTTTTTTACTGTGAGCGTGGTTGAACACTGGAACAGGTTGCCTGGGGAGTTTGTGGAGTCTCCTTCTGTGGAGATACTCAAACCTGATTTGACACAGTCCTGGGCAATCTTCTCTAGCTGACCCTGCACTGAGCAGTGGGATTGGGCTAGATTGTCTGCAGACAGTCTTCCAACTTCAACTATTCAGTGATTCTGTGAATCAGAGCAGAGCCTTTGTATGCTAACTCAGTACATTTTTTGTGAGGGGAAGGGAGAGATCCAGAAGAGAAGCAACAGAACAGGCTACCCAGAGAGGCTGTGGGGTCTCCTTCTCTGGAGACATTCAAAACCCACCTGGATGCATTCCTGGGTGATCTGTTCTAGGTGAGCCTGCTTTAGCAGGTGGGTTGGACTAGATGATCTCCAGATGTCACTTCCAACCCCAACCATTCTGTGATTCTGTGAAGAGAAGAACAGAGTGCTGTGTGGTGATTTGGAATTGCCATCAAAGCTGCAAGTCAAAGGTCTGGTCTGATCTAAGTAACCATTTAATGAAAGTAATGAAATGTCTTTTTTTTCGCTCCTTGCACGTTTGAGTGTCTGCATCTTCAGGCCCTTTATGCTGAGATGCAAAACACTCCACTAGTCAAACTGCTTAAAATGTTTATTGATCTGGAAACCTATAGAGAGAGGTACCACATCATCTCATCACAGTCCAGGGTAAGCTGGCTGGACTAAAGATAAAGTGCTTGCTGTGTCAAGGTCAGCTGCAGGACAGAGGTTTTAACTGGGAGGATCAGAGCTGGCCAACTGGTGGAGAAGACCCTTCTTGCAAGGGAAAGTTTGACTAGAGCTAGTGAATCACATGGTGGTGAAAAGGCTGCATGACCCTTGGCCAACGGAAGTAACAGGAGTACCCTCCTATCAGCACTGTCGGTCTGGATCTGAGTAGTCCTCCAGGAAAGGTGGCATATGAGAATAAGATGCAGCTGGAGGAATTTTCCTGGCAGGCTGCTGACAGCCCAGCCCTGGCCTGCCTTCCTGTCTCAGTTTTCATGGGTTTTGTGCTGGAGGCAGCATTCATGTGTTTCACAGAGACATGCTCAGGAGCGGGAATCTGCTCCATTCTGGTTCATTTTCCAGACCAAAACCAAAATACTGAGGCTGACTGTGTGTCTGAGCTTTGTCATTTCTGCTAACAGTGTTGATTTCCCAAACTGGGAGGAGTGAGGGGAAATCCTATTGTTGCACATCTGAAATGCCTTGGCCTAATTGTTTTTTCTTTTTATAGTCTTGCCACACTTTGTGATATCAGCATTTCAATTAATCACTTCTAAGTTTTCATTGGTTAAGAAGTTCCTTCTCTAAAAACAAACAAAACCCCCAAAACAAAACAAAACAAGCAACCAATACCCTGAAAGATAAAGAACCAGATAAAAATCCCTTTGACATGACCAATTATGGTTTGCTGAGCAGTATTATTTGGGCCAGTTTTATTCAATATATTCATCAATGACTTGGATGAGGGAACAGAGTGACTGTCAGCAAGTTTGTTTGTCACCAAGCTGGGAGAGTGGCTAACACACCAGAAGGCTGTGCTGCCATCCAGTGAGACCTGGACAGGCTGAAGAGATGGGCGGGGAAAAATTTAATGAAATATAACAAGGGCAAGTGTAGAGTCTTGCATCTGGGCAGGAACAACCCCAGGTTCCAGTATAAGTTGGGGAATGACCTATTAGAGAGCAGCGTAGGGAAGAGGGATCTGGGCGTCCTGGTGGACAGCAGGATGACCATGAGCCAGCACTGTGCCCTTGTGGCCAAGAAGGCCAACGGCATCCTGGGGTGTATTAGAAGGGGGGTGGTTAGTAGGTCGAGAGAGGTTCTCCTTCCCCTCTACTCTGCCCTGGTGAGACCACATCTGGAATATTGTGTCCAGTTCTGGCCCCCTCAGTTCAAGAAGGACAGGGAACTGCTGGAGAGAGTCCAGTGCAGGGCAACGAAGATGATTAAGGGAGTGGAGCACCTCCCTTATGAGGAAAGGCTGAGGGAGCTGGGTCTCTTTAGCTTGGAGAAGAGGATACTGAGAGGTGACCTCATTAATGTTTACAGATATATAAAGGGTAACATCACAAGGATGGAGCCAGGCTCTTCTCGGTGACAACCAATTATAGGACAAGGGGTAATGGGTTCAAACTGGAACACAAGAGGTTCCACTTAAATTTGAGAAGAAATTTCTTCTCAGTGAGGGTGACAGAACACTAGAATAGGCTGCCCAGGGAGGTTGTGGAGTCTTCTACTTTGGAGACATTCAAATCCCGCCTGGACACCTTCCTGTGTAACCTCATCTAAGTGTTCCTGCTCTGGCAGGGGGATTGGACTAGATGACCTTTCGAGGTCCCTTCCAATCCCTAACATTCTGTGATTCTGTGAGCACAATGTTCTGTATTTGGTGAACTAAGCTGGGACAGAAGCTGATATATATTGGTAAACATCCCAGAAATTGGATTAACTAGGTGAATGTGCTGATCTGATAAAACATGAAAGTGGCTACAAGACAACAGATCAGACACCTGATGGTGGCATGGCAGGGTTTGGAACTGCGAATTATATCAAGCAAAGGCCAGCATTTTACCAACAGGCAAGACATCTGATTCAGTTGTCTTATGGAAACTGTAGTAAAGTATATGTCTGTGCCGATCATTTCCTTGCTTTCTATTATTCTTTGTCTCAGGGCACTATTTTATTTTGACAGTGTTGAGACAGCTTCTTTTGGTTTGACTCTTTATTAGCAGATCATATCTAAAACTGAAAATGAGTCATTCTAAGCCTTTCCGTCAGGGTGGAGGAACATGCTTAGCACACACTTGTGAATACAGGAAACAAGAGCAGTTCCTAAAATGGCATGTGAGTTTCCGTTTTCAGTCACTCGAGAGACAGAATTGATGGTACTTGCTCCCTGACACACTAGAGCATCTGTTTCACTTGGGTAGGTATAATAAGATGCAGAATTCTGCCTCCCTCTTCAACTTGCAATTTCTTATTCTTCACACCTGAAAACCTCTCTCCCTGCTTCAGTTCCCTCTTCCACCTTCATAACCACATAGCAGCCCTTTCAGCACTCTTGAAAACAGTGTGGGCAGTATCTTCTTACTGATTTACCCCTCAGGTTGCTGTGGAGTAGGATTTGTATTACTATTTTTACAGCATTCTTTGATTCCCAGTCCTCTTCGTAACCATCTTCTGTAGCTATATGGGGAGGCAGCGAGATTCAGCTCTTGCAGAACTGTTCTCCAGTTGTCCCTGTAAAAGTCGCTTCTGCATATATCGGCAAGACCACATGAAAAGGAGCAAACTTGTTAGAATTTCAAGCTAAGTCCCTAGTTGCCTTACAGTGACTGCTTTCATAGCTTTCCCTGCAGGTCACCCTCACCTAACAACCTTTTAGCAATTGTTACGGAAAAGTGTTACCGACATTTGTTAAAACTGTTTATTTCAGTTTCTTTGTGGTGAAGCGGTTCTAACATTTATACATCACTCCACATTTAGACTATATGCTATGCAAGAAAGAGATTGATGATTTCTAATATTTTTCTTTAATAATATTGATAATTAGTCCTGCACACAACAGTCCCTGACTGGCTTTTAAGTACTAGCATAATGGAGTTTAAAATAGAATCAATCTGGGTTGCCTTATTCATGTCTCCTCGGTTGCTTCTGCAGACTATTCAGCTCTTACCTGTGCAGTTTCCTTGCATTCCGGTAAGCCTTTTAGGAACTTTTCAGCAACACAACTGTCTTCACTGATTTGGCAAGGGTTTAGTTAACAGGGGTTTTATAAACAATTCTATTAATGTCTACAGGATGAAGATCAGGCTCTTTTTCTCAGTTCTATCTTGACTTTGCTATGTTTCCTATACTTTTCTTTCAAACTTTACTAGTATCTAAGTCCAAGAATAACTGAGCAATTACAGTTTTTCCACTACTATTCTCATAATTTTAAAACGTCACTACAGTATTCTGTGGCTCAGATTCATTGTCTTGCAATGAGCCATCCAAAATAGATCAAGAACATTAGTGCTGTTACTCTGTATTTTAATTTTTCTTTCTATAACTAAATCTCTGTCTGTTCTTCTTAAAGCATTCATTTATTGCCTTTCTGCTCATCAAGACTAGCCTTCTAAGGAACCAAGAGAGAGCTCAGAACAAAAGCAGGGAGAAGGAAGTGCTTCCTGAGACTTCCCTAAAAATACCCTTCACAAACAGAATTGCTGTCCCATCTGTTCTATTTATAGATGTCCAGAAAGTGGAGTGGGGTTATTTCATTAAGACAAGCATTTCTTTCTTAACCTAAACCTATTTCACTGGTTGTGCTAGAAGAAGTTCATTTGTTTTAAAGGAAAAAGGAACTATAATGATGACTCACTTTTCTGAAGAAGTGAACTGTATATAAAGCTGCAAGTCAGTCACGAAAGCTAGTGGTTGATCGTGTAGGCATATGAATAGATAACTCCACTTCAGAGCTGAGACTAAAAAGAACCAGACTGAAATCAAAGGGGATGACAGAGGCAGGAGAACTTAGTTGTATACAATCTCCCTGTTTGAATAGTGGGGCTTATGTAGCTTAGCCACCATGAGAATTTTGGTGTGTAATGGTCAGATTTGTAATCACAAATTTTTGCAGACTGATGCCTTTGTACCCTGACAGCTTTGCACTGTCACCTGACTCAGAGATGCTTCAGTAAAGATAAAAAGAATAATTTGGAAGAAGGCTGTGAATTGCCAACTAATTTGCTTTCTGTTTTATAGGTGCAGAATGCCTCAACTCCTGGGTAACAGCAGTTCACATGAACAGGCTGCCACATATTATGCATCAGAATCCATTGTCTCCATTGCTGTCTTCACCATTGTTTTCATCATAGGTATCCCAGGCAATGGATTGGTGATCTGGGTAGCTAGTCTGAAAATGAAAAAGTCTGTGAACATTGTCTGGTTCCTAAACCTTGCTGTGGCTGACTTCTTGTGCTGCTTGTCCTTGCCATTTTCCATAGCTCACCTGGCCCTCTATGAACACTATCCATATGGTTGGTTCCTCTGCAAAGTCATTCCATCAGTCATTGTCTTCACTATGTTTACTAGTGTCTTCCTACTTGTGGCCATCAGCATTGACAGGTGCCTCCTTGTGATGAAACCTGTCTGGTGTCAAAATCACCGAACAGTGAAATGTACATCATTAATATGCAGTGGCATTTGGATCCTGGCCTTAATTTTCTGCTGTCCTGTATTTCACTACCGTGAGACTAGCACTCATGATGGCAAAACTGAGTGTGGGTACAATTTTGGAGACAACGAAGAGCTGGATTACATGGATGATGCTCTATATGAGCTATTGGAAAAATACTCACTTTTAACCTACAATGGTAATGACTCATGGGGAAATTTCTATGAAAGTGATTATTCTGTATCCCCTGCCTTAGTGGCAATAAACACCAGTAGGGCTGTCTTTGGCTTTGTACTCCCCTTTGGCACCATGGCAGTTTGCTATGCCCTTATTGCTTTCCGAATGCGTGCAAGTCAGTTTCACAAGCCATGCAACAGAATGCTGAGAACAATTGTGCTTGTAGTAACTGTATTCTTCATCTGCTGGGCTCCATATCATGTAGTAGGGATTCTGTCCCTTGTACCTAGTCTTGGAACAGGACTGAGGGAAAATTTGATCCTCTGGGATCACCTCTCCACAGCACTTGCATATGCCAACAGCTGCATCAACCCCTTGCTGTATGTTTTTGTGGGACACGACTTCAGGACAAAGGCACGGCAAACAGTGAAAGGAATCTTGGAAGGCGCGTTTACTGAGGAACCAACACGTGCAATCCCATCCTCCCTTGACAGAAGCAAGACTTCAACAGAGAAGGATGGTAGCAGCACAGTGTAATACAGGACTTCTGATCCCCACGGTAGAAGGAGCAAGCTTTGGCCTTGCACATCAGTCACTCTGCATTTAACAGCTTTTTTTGCTCTAACACATTTGATTAATCTGCAGATCCACACACTGAGACAGTTCAGATAAGAACAGCTAAGACCCTTTATATCCTACTCTAAAGAGATGGGAAGTTGGAAGTACCAAGAGTATCTGAGGGCATACCAGGGAAGACCCTGGTGAAGCAGAAGACACAGCACTTTAAAGAAGAAAGCAGGCCTGCAGAATGATTTATGGTGTGATCATGTAGTTTAACCTCTGAATTGCTCGATGAGAATGTCATTAGAGCTACTTGCATGTTTATGTTCTACATCTCCTATCTTTGATAAACTGGAGATTAAACTAACTTTGATGTCTTTCATTCGAATCTATCTTCTTGAGGTTTGGTTTTTTTTTTTCCTGAAGATTTCCCTAGAGGGTAGTGCTACATTTTCTTACAGCATTTGCCCCTGTCAGCTTCTGCATTGAGCTGACTTTCATGCCCTGGTAGATGCTCAAGGTATTTCTTTGTCCCAGCAAATACATCACTGTACAGTAGTAACTGGTCCAATGTACATGCTGTAGCTATCTTTGCTAGTGTGCGCTCACTGTCTCCCTAATGCTCCCTCCACCACCAATGTCCCAAATCCTCCTTTTCAGAAGTTGTCGAAGATTATCCAAATGTACCTATTGCATTTTAAGATGTCACATGAGCACAATTTGAGCAACTGCAGTAATTGATAAACCGGATTAGGTCACTGCTGGACTATCAGCCATTTGATAAAAACTTGGAATTGAGGAGTGATAACCTCTAGTCTGACCCCAAGAAGGTGGGAATGAGCCTGTTGTTGCATAGTCATGTCCTGCCCTCTACGAGAGATGTGCTTCTCCTGTCTTTCCAGTAGAGGAAGAAAAAAATTTCATCCAGTCAGGTTATTTGGCTGTGCTTCCCAAGCTTGAATGTCCCCTGCTCCTGAAAAGCAGAAGCATGTTTACTAGGTACTCTAAAGAAGTGGTTTAAAATCTGCTTTTTATGTTAGTCCTTCCTTAAAGGAGTAAGGTCAACAAATAGAATGACAAACAGCCACCAAGCATCAGTATAGTTTTCACTTTGCCTTTCTGGTGAGTACAAGTTTAAAGCCTTGCTGATCTCAGTGCCTTGAGTACTGCCAGCTGTGAGAACTTTCAATACTTTTGTTTCACCACCCTAACAAGTCTTGGCTGTAAAGTGTGGGCTGGCAATTTAGCCATGTCCACACCCAAACTCTGTTCCTAAGGCAAGTCGGTGGAAACTGAGCCCACATGATGGACACGCTGCTGGGTGTCCTGGTTTTGTTAAAGTTTCTCTTTTAGTGAATTTTTCTTTCAGCTAAGTTCTTCTTAGTAACTGTACTTTTCTGAATTTGGCTACATGTTTTAATAGACATAGCAATGGTATGCAAGGTCGCTGTTAAGAAAGCACATCGCATAAGCAAGAAGGGGTGAACTGAACAGGTGACTAAAACTGACCAACTAAGTATTCCATCTCATCCACGTGGGACATCCCATCCACTCTCAGGGACTACCCTCTCTCTGTGCTTGGAAACTGTAATTATTTTCGTGCTTTTCCTGCTCATCCTCACACAGGTGGGATGCTGGCCACCCTCCCCCGGCAGCAGCAGGTTCTGGCACTCCTTGCAACCGGAAACCTGAACAGCCACGGTTCGGGGCAGGCAGTCGGTCTGAGTTGCTACAGTCGTCTTGAGACAAGCTCTCTTTCTGGTCAAGACCATGGTCAGCAGCAGTATGAGACAGTGGCAATAGGTGAGAGAGTCTAACTATCAAAAAGTGACAACCTCTGCACCCTAGTGCACGAGTTATCACAACCGCTTCTGCAGCACAGTGTGGCTGGTACTCACCCACGCCAAAAATTAGTTGCCCCTTCCAGCACCTGGTGGGCAGTGCTGAGTTGCCGGCCTCCCTGAGGCTTTTTCAAGGCGAGGGGCGGGGGTGTGATGGCCCTCGCTGTGGTAATGCCCACTCCATGTCAGCTGCTCTCGCAAGGGCTGCCAGGAGCTTCCGGGTCTCTTGAGAACGAAAGTGCCTGAATCAGAGAGAAAAGAAATCAAAAAAAGGCTTCTCTGTACCTCAAAGATTTCCCTTAATCGGGACTCACCGAACTGGCTCCGATCAGCTGATCTCAGGAACTGAGGGCTAGTGTCGAGTTACGAAGGCTTTTAAATCACCTGTGTGGGAGGACTGTGTCTTTTTTGAGTCCTGAGACTTGTGTCTGCCCACTCCAAATGGAGCAAGGCAGCCAAGGCTACAACTACAGCCCCAGTAGCTGCTGCTGTTCCACCGAACACAGACAGTGTGGCTTCTCAAGCAACTGTTAAGGCAGTTCCAGCTCCCACGCAGAGCAAAGCTAGCAAGGTTGCTGCCTCGCCAGCCACAGATACTGTTATTTCTCCAGCCTCAAAGACTAACAAGGTAGCTACTGTGGCCCCCTACACTGGGCACTGCTGCTGCTGTAACCACAACAGCCACTGTAATTATACCAATGCCAGTGACAGTCATTTAGATTCTGGAAATAAATCAAGAGATGCTGAGCCCATATCAGCATCAGTTGCCGGTTGTAAGAAACTCACAAGAAACAGTATTCACGCTGCAGATGATGGCCAAGGGGCACCATCAACCCAAGGGGCAGCATCATCAACACAAGGAGGAGAGGAAGTGGCCACCCAAACCTTTTCTCCAAGTGAGCTGAGAGATATGTGAAAATACTTTAGTTGTCATGAAGGCGAGAATGTTGTAATCTGGCTGCTCTGACGCTGGGATAAGGGAGCTGATAGTCTGGAACTAGATGGTGGGGAAGCCAAGCAGTTGGCATCTCTGACAAGGAATACCGCCCTTGAGAGGGCAATTTCAAGCGAGAACAACTCCACCACCCTCTGGAGTTGACTCCTGACAGCTGTGAAGGCAAGGTTTCCCTTCAAGGAAGATGTTATATGTAATCCAGGGAAATGGAATACCACGGAGAGAGGTATCCAGTTCCTGAGAGAATTAGCTGTACGGGAAATCATCTATTTTGGACCAAACAGCCAAGAGAAGACAGACTCAATTGTATAGAATTGTATAGAATTGTATAGAATTGTATAGAACTCAATAGAATCAATTGTACACAACCTATGTGGCGCAGGTTTGTACAAAGCGCACCACCTGCATATGCTAAGTCACTGGCAGCAATCGTCTGGTCAGCTGGATGTAGACAAAGCATTTCTGACATGATTAAGCAACTTCAGGACTCTGAGGAGAGCCCTGCTGTCTCTCTATGGGCTTGTGTCTCGACTGTGGAGAAAAGGTGTGAAAAACCTGACGACCAGTTTGAAAAGCTGTTGCAAGAAATCAGAGTGATCAGAGAAGACAGGTTCCATTCACAACCTGTACAAACATTAAGTTTCACCTATTAGGAGAAGGCGTTTCCAATCTCAAGAGAGAGGATAGAAGCAGTCCACAAAAAGAGGCACACTGTGGTTCTTCCTACGTGACCATGGAGAAAACATGAGGAGGTGTGATAGAAGACCTACCTCAGAACTTCAGGAATGAGTATGTGAGTTAAAAGGAAAATCTCCTAGGAAAATGGCTGCTCCAGTTTCCAGAAGGGGTAGAGAGATTCTGATCCTCTTGAAGGAACCTCTAATTCATATCCAGAGACTGCACAAAACACAAATTAGAGGGGCCCTGCCTCCAGCCAGGTGGAGGAAAGGTGTGGGAGATTTGAGGGATTTTCTTGAGGTTGTTGTGTGGATGGGCTTCTATTAGATGGAGATTTATTTCTGAACTAGCCAAAGGAATCTCAAGGCCAGCCTGAAGGCTGAAAAACAGCACCCTGAAAAAACAGCAGTGAGACTCGGGCGCATGGACAGCTTGTGAACATGGACAATATCCAATCAGCTAACACATGCTTGGAGCGTAGACGCATGATCAGGAAATAACTGCATATATAAGGAGGCTTGTTTCTGTAATAAATGGATTTGCTTGAATTCACATTGGATTGTGTGGAGTCCATGAGTTTTCGCCCTCGCAAGTGGTGATTCCGACATGATCCATAAGGAGAATTTATGGAAGGGGGACGACTGCTGCAGGGAGCGAGCCCCAGCTGGAACAGCTCGGCTGGACCGTGACCGGGACGCAGTCTGCAGGCTGCGTGACTCCTGATTGATCGCTACAGAAGCGACAGAGGAGGGATAAAGGATCCGATATTGTTGTAACAAACACCCAAAGAGGTGAGCAGCTGGGGGCAAGAGGAGATGGGGCAGAATATTTTTAAAGAAGAAGAAGAAATACTGCGGCTTCTCTCACATATTCTCTCTAAGAGAGGGGTGAAGTATGAGGAGAGTAACCTCAAAAGACTATTAATTTGGTGTAGAGGCAATGGGTTTCCTGCTGACCTGTTAGGAGTTTTTCAAATAGAGACTTGGGAAAAAGTGGGAACTGTGTTGTGGAAGGCAATCAGTCACAGTGAAAAATATATTCTCGGCCTTGTAACCACCTGGAAACTGGTAATTACTACAGTGAAGCAATTAAAACCTGAAAAGACTGTTATGAGCATTAGTGACTCAAAACTTGAACTTTGGGACGACACAGGGCAGAAATTATGGGATAAAGTCAGCAATGGGGATAAAGAAGCTAAATCATTAGCAACTACATGGAAGCTTATAATCACTACCTTAAAAGATCTCAAGGCTGAACAGTCTGTTGCTGCCGGAATTTTTGCAGCATTGCAGCCCGATAAGTATCCTGAAAGTCACTGTGAAGTTTATCTGGTTCGTGTCTTTGATACCCTCCCTATTCCACCCCCTGCTGTACTTTCGGCACCCCCGATAGCTCAGCAGTCTGGGGCGGGGGGAGGAAAAATGCTGAGCGGGTGGCCTCCTGTACCATTGTCCAACCCTGGTGAGAACAGCAAGTCCAGAGGATTGGAGTCAGACAACTTGCCCAAAGAACCTGTGAAAGCTGAGAATGCTAAGGTCATAAACAAGTGTACTATCAGTCCTTTTACCAATTTGTATCTGCCTTTACCACTTTTTAACCCTCCAACTTCCACGAGAGAGCAGAAGGAGTCACTGGATAAGAAATGGACAACAGAACTATGTGACAGATTAGATCAGCTATTAGCAAGTGAATCCAGCAGTCAGTAATGCAGTCATGATGATCGTGATGGGAAAGGGGGTGCGCCTGGGGACTTAGGTAATACGAATAATTATGATGCTAGAAAATATTGGCGAGACTGTGCACTGTTCCGAATCCCCCTGTTACCAGTGATTTTCCAGCACCACTCAAGTCCGTGTTATCTGATGACTCGGATGAGAATGAGGGTCTGCAGCATTTTTTTTTTTTTGAGTTAACAGGAAAAAGAGTATGTGTATGTGTTGCCCCGAGATCAGATAAAAACCATGAAAGACTCAAGCAAAATTAGACCTATGCAATGTAACATCTATAGATCGTTTAGAACGGAACAATGGGGACTTGTTGAAAGGGGCAGGTATCCCAGCTCTTGGAACAGACACTAATTGACACATCACAATTAGAGGTGCGATTCGTTTCTGAAATCCTGAGGCAGTCAACAGATCTTGCATTTCAAACTACAGTAGAGGTGTCTGCAACCGACAAAGCAACCAGATCTTTTATAACTACTATCAGGGTCCCAATGAGAATTACGTGCAACTTATTGACCATCTTCAAGGGGCCATCAATAACCAGGTTGAAAACTTAGAAGTTAAGGAAGCACTGGTGTTGAAATTAGCAGTAGAGAATGCTAATGTTTGCTATCAACGTGTTATTTGCGAGTTTTACAGTACATATTACATGCTTCTGTGTATTGCCCCTCTGAAAATCAAGCAGCTTGTCAGGAATGTGAGTTAATTGTTTTACTGATTGTTGTTAGAATTGTTTCTTTGTGGTATAAGAACAACGTAAAACTTTCTCCCCGCTTTTCCCACTCGCGCTGCAAGCAACCCCCCCTCCCTCATCTCAAGGTTTTTGCTTACGAGATGGGGTCAGAAATGACTGTTTTCAGTTGTGTTCCTAAGAAATTGGTATTGGGAGGTGTTTTAAAACATAGGAAAGCACTTGGAAATATGAGGAAGGAAGATCTTGTAAAATATTGTAATTAATGGTGGCTGCTGTATAAATTAAATGATTGGGAAAAGTGTCCAGAGAATAGAATCTTAAAGTATAACACTTTGTTGCAATTAATGTTGTTTTTAAGGTGAGAAGAGTAGGACAAAATAAATGCCTACAAGAGATCATTAGATCATTTCAGACAGTTTTACAGGCAGAACGGTTTGAACTTCAACAAGCTGAGAGAGAGTTAACTGATAACACACAGGTCACAGTAAACTTGCTGAAGTCTGCATGATGTTTTCCTTATTAACCTGTTCTCTTTGTAGGTATCTGTTTAAGAATATTACAGTTTAATAGGTCTTTGTCTGTTATATGGTACAGTAAGTTCACAGACTGTTAAATCATGAGAATCCGTTGACTCAAAAAGTGCGTTTTGTGATAATACAGAAGATCATGAGTAATTCAGTTCTTTCCTACATGAATGTGATGTTAAGATTTTATGTGTAATAGGTGTTACTTTTCTTTCTAGCATGCTAGCTTTATTCCAATATCCAGATTTGTGCAACTCTGATAGGCTGTGTCTCATCTCAATGTGCTGGATTTGGCTCTTTTGTATGCACACCAAGTAAAGAATCCTGGTTTTGTAATAACAGTTGTAGCACCCCAGATGAGACACAAAAATAAAAACCTTGCCCGGTCCAGCTTGCTGCAGCGGCGGGGCGGCGGGTGCTGATTGGGCTCCAGTGCACACTGACCTGTTTTGTCAAGGAGATCCAGCGGTACCGCTACGTGTTTGAGCAGTAAGCGGCCCAAAGGTGCAGTGCAAAAATTGAGATATTGTCTTGAATAAGTGTAACTCTGGTCTATCTGCATATTTGAACTTGGTATTTGGTTTTCATATCTGAACTCAGTATTTTAGTTTGCATATTTATATTTGGTACCAAAAGAATTTTGTTTGGGGAGATAATTACAAAATGGGAACTGGTTCCACTGTTAGAATTCCACCTTGTTCCCCCTTAGGATGCATCCTTATGCATTAGAGTAATTGCTTATAATGTTATCTAGTAATTTTTAGACCAGAAAAGAATTCAAATTGTTAAACTCTGCTTTGAAAAAACAAAACAAAACAAAACAAAACAAAACAAAACAAACAAACACCTAAATGCTATGATGGACATGAACTTGGTATTGTATGAGGTTGTGTTTAAAAGTTGCTGGAATGTGAACTGATTTGGATCTAGGAAAATGGAATAATGGGTTGATGTTTAATATGCTGTATTTTCACATCTGTAAATTGTGAAAGGTAAATGGGGCTGAGGAATGTAACAACTGTTGAGCTAATTGGAATTTTGTATAAAACTTAGCTCATTGTAACTGAGGAGTTTGCCAGAGCCTCCGACTTTGTACCAGCAATTACGCCACCTGCATGGCCTTGGCTGCATCTGAACTGCAGCAAGAAGAGAAAGAAGAAAAAAAAAATGGAAAAAAAACTGTTTTCCTGCTGCTAAGCAGAGAAAGGGGGACTTTGCTCCCCCTGCTCTGTCTTTTCTTTTTTTTCTCTGGAGTATTATCATCCATCCTTGTTGTGGCACTGCGTTGCTTCTCAGCTTTGAATCAGGGGGTGTTGGTGTTGTTTCTTTTTGTTTCTGTCTTGTTTCCTAGGTTTTGGCACATCTGGGGAGAGAGTTCATCATTTTACCTCCTTGCTGAAGTCAGTCTTTTCACACTGGTCAGCTTTTGGGGGTCAGAGTGCTCAGTGCTTCTCTGGGTCAGACTGGTACTAATTTGGGTGTACAGTGGAGCCAGGCTGGTTTGATGTGGAGTTTGAACTGATTTGTTTTCATGCTGGGTTGGAGATCCTGCCATCTCAGATGGGGGCGAGAGGGAGCTTTTATTCCCTCATCCCCAGCAATGTTACTGCTAGGGAACTGTAATACTGCATGAAGGAGTCCGAGGGTTGAAATTTAAAGGCATTGCCAGTGGATCCATAGTTCTAATGAAACTGGGAAATTAAACCAAATTATTTTTTTTAATAGACTTATTCTGTGGTAACTAGCTGTAAGAGACTTCTTAGTAAATTCATCACGCTAGTTTTTGAGGTCATGGGAGAGAACAAAAGAAAGGCTGTTTTTTGAGACCAATAGAATGCCAAATTTGGAACAAAGTTTTAATACTTGTATTCTTGTAGTTGCCAGAAAGCCCTATGCCTCTCTTGGGTCAAGATTTGTTAAGTAAATTGTAAGATCAAATAACGTTTTCTGAGAATTCTGTTTAGTTGCATGGCCTACAAGAAGTTGCTTGGATGGCGCAGATCTGCTTGCTGCAAGTGGGAAATCTCCGAGGAAATTTCAAATGCTGTATTTCCACTAGTATTAACAGCCAATGTTTCGATAAAGCAAATACTACACTGATAGAACTGAAACCGGACTTTGATCCAGTAAGGGAAAACAATATCCAATAAATATGACAGCCAAAATGGAGTTAGAAACTTTGAGGAACAAATTTATTACAACCTTACAGGCTGATTGCATTCTATTGGACTTGCAGATTTGTCTGTTTATAGCTACAACGTAAAAACAACCTGTGGCTATTGTGGGACAATATGATGAGAATGCTAACAGACTGATATATTGATTGTTACTCTGATCAAGAAATGCAGGGAATTAATTTAAGTCTTAATAGGCTATGATCTTTTTGTCATACATGTACCATTTGTGAAATTAAATTTTGATTTTTTATTTGCAATCTACATCCTTGTAAATTGCACTAGCTGATTTTTTTTTTTAACAGCACAGCTTTTGGCATGTCTAAATGTAAATTGATGCAGAACCTGCAAGTCTTTAACATCAGGTCACAGACCATACTTGTAGTTGGTCTGATCCTACATACTTGCACAGTTTTTGTTGATGGTTCTGGGAAGTCTCATAAAGCTGTAGTGGCCTGGTGTGAAGATAACAATTGGCATTATTATGTAAAATTTATTGTAGGTTCAACCCAATTAACAGAACTTGGCGCAGCTTTACATTAGAGCTTTTTAAGGAGGAATCTCTAAATTTTATTCGTGATTCTGAGTACGGAGTCAAGGTCCAACACACGTATCTGATTCTGAACTGTTGTTTGTTTTTGTTTTTTTAAACAAAAAGGGGGGGAAAATAGGGAAAAGACCACAAAATCAATTGTCAAAAGCATTGTATATGATGAATCACTTATATCTAAGTGATGCAGCCTAAATTTGCCCTGTGATGAAACACTTTGCAAGTATGACCCAAAACCATGCTAAATCAGAAAGAACCTACATTAGTTATGGTCAAATCACTAGTTAATGGTAAATGGAAAAGGCCACATCAATTGATAACCTGGGGAAAAGGTTATGCTTGTGTCATTACAGGCCGAGGATTGAAGTGGATTCAACAAAGATTCAACGGATGCAGATGGACAGGAGAGAGATAAGTTGTGAGGACTGTTTCAGATGTAAACCACGGATCCTAATTCAGCGTTATAGATGCTCACAGACCTGGTGGTCTAGAAGCCCATTAGCAAGCAGGTGGTGTACCTTCTGTGGAGAATGGCAATTTGAGCAAACAGCAGGAGAGCCAAAAGGGCGATATTACACTTAGATAGTCCATGCAAAAATTAGGTCAAATTATGAGACATTCCTACCATAGTACCTACTGCACTTCTTCTCCCTAGTCTAGTGGCTGGTAAAGCTTTAGGAGACATATCAAAGTTAAGCTATTGGTCTTTTAAACAGGCTAATCTAACTTATGAGATACTAACTCAACAGTAGATGTTGATGGTATTAGGCATGTTATACTTCAAAATCATGTTGCTATAGATTTTTGTTATTGTAAGAACATGGTTGTGATTAATTTAAGAGAAAGATGTTGTATTAACATGTTTAATCATTCTGGATCTATCCATAGTACTTTAGACAAACTAACCCAGCACGTTAATAAGATTGTCATAGTAGAATTAGGGTTTGACAAATGGTGGGTAGTTGTTTGATCTTACGTAAGGCTTAGCTACGTTATATGTAACTGTAATCATTGTTGTTAATCATATGTTGTATGCTGCAGTGTATTTCAATGATGATTCAGCGCGTTGTAAACAAGGCCTGGCTGGTTCAAAAACAAAAAGGGAGAACTGTGGGAGATTTGAGGGATTTTCTTGAGGTTGTTGTGTGGATGGGCTTCTATTAGATGGAGATTTATTTCTGAACTAGCCAAAGGAATCTCAAGGCCAGTCCGAAGGCTGAAAAACAGCACCCTGAAAAACAGCAGTGAGACTCGGGCGCATGGACAGCTTGTGAACATGGACAATATCCAATCAGCTAACGCATGCTTGGAGCGTGGACGCGTGATCAGGAAATAACTGCATATATAAGGAGGCTTGTTTCTGTAATAAATGGCTTTGCTTGAATTCACATTGGATTGTGTGGAGTCCATGAGTTTTCGCCCTCGCAGAAAGGGACAACAGAGTTTATTGGACTGTGCAGGTATGATGGTCTGGTACAACACACCCCTAGGAGTACAAAGCTTTGGTGGACACTGGTGCTCAGTGCACGACAATCCCCTCAAACTATTAAGGAACACAATCCATCAGTATTTCTGTAATGACTGGGGGACAGTTGTAGAGGCTGAAATGAGCCTAACTGGGAAAAACTGGCAAAAGCATCCCATTGTGACTGGCCCAGATGCTCTGCGCATCCTTGGCATAGACTACCTCAGGAGAGGGTATTTTAAGGACCCAAAAGGGTATAGATGGGCATTTGTTACAGCAGCTGTGGACACTGAGAATATTGAACAGCTGTCTGTTTTGCCTGATCTCTCAGACAACGCTTCTGTTGTAGAACTGCTGATAGCTGACGATCAGCAGGTGCCAACTGCTACCACAACGGTGCATCACGGCAAATCACACCAATTGAGACTCTTTGATTCCTATCCAGAAGTTGATTCATCAACTAGAAAGTCAGGTTGTGATCAGTGAGACTCGCTCACCTTTCAACAGCCCAACTTGGCCAGTGCATGGGTATAGTGACAAGTGGAGACTAACTATAGACTATCGTGGCCTGAATGCAGTTATGCCACCAAGTGCTGCTGTGTCTGACGTGTTAGAATTGCAATTTGAACTGGAGTCAAAGGCAGCCAAGTGGTATGGTACAATTGACATCGCTAATGCATTTTTCTCTATTCCTTTAGGGGCAGAGTGCAGGCTGCAGCTTGCTTTCACCTGGAGGGGCATCCAGTACATGTGGAATCACTTGCCCCAGGGGTGGAAACACAGTCCTACCATCTGCCATGGACTGGTTCAAACCACGCTGGAGCAAGGTAAAGCTCCAGAACACTTGCAATATATTGATGACATCATCGTATGGGGTGACACAGCAAAAGAAGTCTTCAAGAAAGGTGAGAGAATAATTCAGATTCTTTTAAATGCTGGTTTTGCCATAAAATGAAGCAAGGTCAAGGGACTGGCACAAGAGATCCAGGTTTTAGGAATAAAATGGCAAGATGGGCGTCATCAGATCCCAATGGATGTGATAAATGAAACTGCAGCTATGCCTCCATCTACTAATAAAAAGGAGACACAGACTTTCTTGGGTGCTGTAGGTTTTTGGAGAATGCATATTCCTGACTACAGCCAGATGGTGAGCCCTCTCTGTTCAGTGACTCAGAAAAAGAACCATTTCGAGTGGGGTCCTGAACAACGACACTGGGGGAGGGGGCAGGGGAAATCAATACTGGCACCAGAAGAGTTAAACCATAAACATTCACTTTTTCTTTTTATTAAGAAAGCATGCACAAAAATAAACTTGTGAGACCACGCCCCTCTTTCCCTGACCACTGGAACAAAGTGCAAGGGGCCACACCATGCTGGAGGGGACACCCCACGCTGCAAGGGTCTGCAGGACCCTCTCCAGAACAGGCTGCCTTGCTTTCCCCTCCCTTCCCCTCCTCACAGGCTGGTACCCAAGCACCCTGCAGAGCTCCACGCCACCCACCCGATGCCTTCCCACCCATTAACAACACACATTTATTTCAGGGGCAGAGGAACGAGGCTAATTTGCACACTGACCGGCATGTATTTACATATGCAAATGAGGCACAACTTAATATGCAAATGATGTGAATATGCAAATTATGGGCACTTGGATACGCGAAGGAGCCATCTTGTTTTCAGACTTCTACAGGGCCGTCTCTCAGCAACATCCTCTGCAAAGCATGAACTGGCATCTACCAGAGGCTGTCTCTGGCACCACTTTCCACATAAACCCAACACACCTGCTTCCAAGTTCTATCATTCTCATCCTGAGGCAGCAGAGATAACAACTGACTCCATGTTGTAGTTGTCTGGGATTCCTCATTTCTCTTGGAAACACTCAGTGATGAACTCCCCCCCCAAACACACACTTTAAAAAGAAAAAAAAAAGTCTCATCACCCCTGCAACACAATGAGACACTGTCCACTTCCCTGACAAAGATCCAATTGGTCTATTCCTACAGCAAATTTAAAAAGCAGTACTAGTTCCCTATCCTCCTGCAGTCAGAGTAGAGGTTGTAACTCCCCTGCTCCAGGTCTGTCAAACAGCCATGATGTTTTATTTCCAGCTTGGTTCTCTTCACTGGTAAACAGGAAATATGGGTGGGGGGAAGGTTTTATTAAGAGGAAACAAGAGGTTTGACGGAACAGAGCCATACCAGAAAAAAAGGGAAACACAGGACACAGCTTCGGGGAGGAGGCATCTCAACATTCACTCCTGCTCCAGAACCTTTTCCACCTTCCTGATTTGCAAGTGCTGACAAAACTCATCCTTCTGGATTTACCCTAGATTCCATCATCTCCCCAGCTGAACTACAAGGGGTCTGACCCACCCTTTTCCCTCTTATACAACACTCTTTGGCTGTTCAGTTTAAAAATCTGCCCCCACTTCATCCTCTCTCTTCTAATGCACCTCTTAAAAAAAAACCCACACTTGTGAGGGCCACCCACTTACTTGACCAGAGGGTCCAGCCCCTTGACCTCTAAGTCCTCTAATTCACCTCCACTCTGAGCAGCAGCTTCCTCTTCCCACCATCAGCCTATTCGCGAAGTGGGAACCACTGACTGAGAACTGGCACCTATACAACAAGGCTCCTGTTGCTGGCACTCTCAAACCACAGGCAAGGACAGTCTTCAAAGAAATACGAGGGGCAGAGGGCCAAATAACAATGGAACAAATGCTGATGGAAGAAAACTTCCAAATTTGCATATGCAAGTAAGAGCCTCACTACATATTTTGAAGAAGGGCTTGAAGGGGTGGGAGGTGAAATTAAAAGCTCTGGAAAACAGAATTCGCTGAATCACATGTGACACCCCTGACTGCTTTGTTTACTTGATGGGTATGTAAGCTTCACCTGGAGACTGCAAAGGCAGTGTAGAAACAGTTCAGGATTCCTTCAGAATCTCTCTCAGTCCTCACAGATAGCACTGCATTCTGAAACCCAACTTCTCTGCTGAAACACCATCTCTGCTACATTTTCCGTTCTCCAAACTCAGGTCTACCCTCCCAGCTGAAGCTCCCCCTGCCCTCAGGGACTAACCTCTCTCTGTGCTTGGAAACTGTAATTATTTTCTTGCTTTTCCTGCTCACGCAAGGAAGTTCATGGAGATAAGATCACCCCTCCAGTGTCCCTTTAGCCCCCTGACCTTTACGACATTTATGAAACAACATAACTACAGGCTCCCAGGGTCCACTAGGCTCTCTCACTCCAGTAGCCAATACAACAGATTCACCGGCCACCTTGAAGGGAAAGAGGGATTGTTAAACGCAAAATGATGAGGGAAAGATGCACTCGAGGATTCAGCCTTCCGAGGTCTTTTCATGGCACCAAGGACCCATCTTTCCACCCTCCACAGGGCACCACACAACATGAAAGAGCCAATCTGATGCATCAGAGGCCACCAGAGGCGGGGGAGAGCTGTGCTCAATTATTGGTAATAATAATAATAATAATAACAATAATAATAATAAACAAAAGAAGAAAAAGAAGATAAAACAGGACGCAAGGAAGGATTATCTTCGGCAGCATCTTGCGGTGGCTTCTCTGGCGGAGATAGAGAATATATATCTATATACAGACAAGGCAGGGAGGCTGGGGAGGGTGGTGCTGGCACCATTCACCCCATGTCCCCCTCCCCTCCCACGTCCTTCACGAAGGACGGGCTATCGAGTCTGTAACTTGCTAGGTGATCAAGTCCCAGTCGAAATCATCGGGGATTTCCTCATTGGCACCTGGAGGAGGCCCTGGAGGCCGAGGGACCAGATGGTGAGCTGAGTCAAAAATGAAGACAAAAAAAAAAAAAAAAAAGACAAGACAGGAAAGACAAGAGAGAGTTAGTATAAAAAATGTCACGCTTTTTCACAGTGGGCCCTTGGGCAAAAGAACACATAAGGGATTCCAGTTTTCTCCCTTCCAAAAATCTAACAAGCAAGAACACTACTGTCATGAATTTATCCCTGTCACACAGCACCTACCAATGTCTGCAGGTGGTCTGCTACAAAATTCTCCACAGCAGCTTCTACCAAGGTTAAGTTTCAGTCTCCTTAACTTTCCTTACAACTGTCTGCTGATAGAGCAAAAAGGACTTAATCAAAAGAAGTTTCTCATGTAAAGTTGCCTTCAAGCAACCAACTGAGGGTGAGGCTGAGCTAGAGGACTATTTGTGTGAAGTGGAAGAAATGAGGCCACTGAAATCCTAAACCATGCCAAAGCTATGGCAGAGCCCTAAATGGAGGGTCCCTTGCACTGCAAGCTTCCTTTCTACCCTCAGTGCTCCATTTGATTAGTAAGTGCTTAGAGAAATGCACAAAGGGCTTGGGAACTGGTTCTTCAATGTTCATTGGTATAATATGCCTTACTGTCACCCCTTACCTGGGCGATTATATCCTGGAGAGTCCTGGGTGGACATCTGGTACATAGGAGATGGCCCGGAGAAGAGATGGGGAGGCTGGGGCTGACCATAGGAGTTCACTGTGAAAGGAATAAAAAAACCAAAACCAACAAACCTGTTAATGTTCTGGTCTGATGTCTTGGCCCTGACTGAGTGGCAGCTCAGCCACAGAGCAACTCACTCAGACCCATGGGATACTGAGGAGATGTTCAGCTGTTGGGTCCTAACTGCAAGCTATAGCTTGGTCAGGGATCTTGTTCTTGGAACCAGCAGGAGTTTATCTATTATTGTAAAATAAGAAGATGTTCATCCAGAAACACCACAAGCTGGCTCGATATAATCCATTTAGTTCAGTACTACATCACAGTTGTATCAAGACCATGATATCCTCTGTGCTCTACTCCTACTCCTTGTCCAGTTAGTATTTCTGCAACATTGGGTACAAGAGATTTCTTCTTTACACCTCCTACAGCTTCTGCCACCTGGAACAGCAACCTCTTTACCTTGCCATTCCTTTTGGTTGGTAACCTACAAACACCACCACCTCCTTCTCCTTTTATGGGTTTACCTTTTAAATGTATTTCTGCCTGGAGAAGTTGCCTGTCAATGCTATGCATCACATAATAACAGTCTGTCTAGGCCACAGACATAGGACAGCCTAATTCTTTAAAGCCAGAGGAAGCTGAGTTGCTACAAACGGTTGACAGCCCAGCCCTGGGTTGCTCAGTGCTACATTGCCTGGGAAGGCAGGAAGTAGTTTAGGATATTCATAGAATTGGGCCTTTATTTACAAGTCACTTTAGTCTCCATCTTCATTACCTTGGTTCATAGATTGCTCCTGTTTGCCACTGTTCAGGGCACAGGAATCAGAGATTCGGGGGGTCTGCTGTGGGCCAACCAGATGAGGGAGTTGACCAGTCTGGGTAAGGAAGTGATTAAGGGAGTCACAGAGGTTGGCAATATGGTGCTGATCCAGTGTCCAGTTCTTCCGCTCAGCCTGGCGCAGACTCTCCATCAGCTCTGCAGGGGATAAAGGGCAATGTCAAACACAGTACTCACACTGTGGTCTTCCCTGCAAAGAGTTTCTGTCTTCTGCCTCTAAATCCTACCTTCTTCCCACAAACCCAACTTCATTGCTTTGAATCTGTCACCAAACTCCTGGAGAACTCCATATCTAGGATACTGTCTCACTGACTCAAGTAGGGGAGGGAAGAGTAGGAGGGAAAAATTTCAGTTAGATTTCTGACATACTTTTATGAATTAATTCCCCCTGCCCCAAATTCTTGCAGTGTCCAAGCACTTCAGGGTCTTTAACAGAACCTCATTTTACAAATAGAAGAGCTGAGTCACTGAGAAACTCATGCATTTGACACAATTACATTGAAAAAAAGATCTGGCCACAGCACTCACATATTCTAGACTACAGCCCTAGTCAGAGTCACTAGATCTAGCCACTAGGCCAACACTGACCTGAGAATTGGGAGTGTTCAATGCTAGACCAGTTCAGCCGGTTTACCATCTTGAAGCTTTCCTTCAGGGAATCAATGTTGGAGCACCAATCAGGGGGAAATGCTGCAATGAAATGGGGACAAGATTATTCCAATACCGACGGCTCCTTCCCTCCATTCCTTATTATAAAATGGTTGGCCCCTCTTCACCATCTTTGGCCTAATGCTACAATAGCTAGACATCCTTTCTCCCTTGGAAGACCAAGGATGGGGTCTTTTTCATTTAGCCCCTGCCTTTATCCTGCATCCCTAAAGAGAATTCCAAACCCAGTGTGGATGTATCCTCCTTTCTTTCAGTAAGGAAGCAACTTCCCCCTCAGATTTCAGTCATAACTGGCCTTTGCCCTTTTTCCACATACAACACACGCACTACATAGTAAAAGCTCACTTGTGGCATTTCTGTCTGGGGACTCTTCTCTGCTGCCTTTTCCCCAGCTGTTCTTTTCATCACCCTGACTCACCAAAGCCAGCATTGTTGATTGAAGCCTGCGACTGCTGCTGCTGCTGGTGCGGCTGCTGCTGTGGGTGGGAGTGCGGGTGATGTTGATGCTGGTGGTAGCCTCCATGCTGCATTGGGGGTGGGTGCATGGACATCACTGGTGGAGGGCCATAACCTTCACCACCCTGCTGCTTCCCCCCTTGGGATGGACAACCCTCTGGAGTTGGAGTGTGGAGTGGGGGAGCAGCACCCACTGATGAGGGACCTTGCTGCTGCTGGTACATGTAGTAGTTGTGGTTGGAGGGCTGCATGTCACCAAGGAGAGAAGAGAAGCCTGCCAAGTAGGGGGGAAAAAAAAAAAAAAAAAAAAGAGGAGGGAGCTTTAAGAGCTGCCAGGATCAGACCTCTGCTTAAATTATCCATCTCTAATTTCACACTGCCTATTCTGCTATTTATGAAGCTTTTGGAGTGCCCTCTGCAGGCTGCCAACAACTATCACCTGCACAGTTATGCCCTCACTGTGCTCCAGATTCTCTTCAAAACAAAAGGCCCTACAACAAAGCCCCAGCAGGATTTAAACTTCTAGTAGAGAGTTAGGCACTTAAATTCCTCCCTGGATTTTCCCTGTATTTATCAAAGTAACCCATGCTTTCCTGAAATTTCACACACGTGCTGTTTTCTTAGAAATGACCATTAAGCAAACAACAAAACACTTAGAAACCAGATAACTTGATAACTCTGACTTGCTGTTTCCAAAAGCTCTCTTCAGTTCCTGTCTTACAAGCAGTTTGGTCAGGAACCTTCACAGTTTTTCTCACAGAGATCATTAGAGGTCACACATTCTACTGCTTGTATTCACACAGCACATTACATGCATCAGGGCTCCTTTATTACTTTCATTCCTCTTGACACAGTGGGAGTCTTATTTCTGTCCTCTTGTATTTCAGGTATCCCACTACATGGAATGGCATCAGGTGTTCTCCACTCTTCCCCACATCAGGAACTTGGCATCTCTCTTAGGTCTCCTTCCCCAGTTCATTCTCCCCTTACATTGGGGAATCTCCGTGAAAAATCACAGTGAAAGGCATTACAAGCCACTAAACTAAGCTACCTATTTCTTACTTTGAACACCCTTACTTGGCCATCTGCAAGCAAGCTTCAGTTTTCCACTATATCCAAAATCAATCCTCAGAGCATCCTACTACTGTGACGGGGCAAAAGGATGAATACTGCCATCCTGACTCAAACACTGCCCACAAAATTTCCTCCAAAATTACAAGTTTTCCTAGACTACCTTACAGTGGAAGACTTGGGGGGAAAAAAAAAAAATTCTGCTGCTAAGCTTTTACAAACAGAGGTACACACTCAGCCAAGGTTCTTCTCTACATATGGCTACATACGTGTAGCTTGCTTATTCTACAACATCTCACACAACAGGCTCCTACTAGGAATCTCAAGTGCCAGCATAACGAAAGCAGTAAAAGTAAAACAAGATTATTTTACTGAAGTTCAGGTCAGTTCAGGAGGCTCTTCCTAGAGTAGCAAACTTCGCCTACACTATATCATGCTTGACAACAGAGACAAGAGGCTCATCTAACAATATATTCCCCTTTTTACACCAGACTAATATTTAGAAGAGAGTTTAAAGGCAGGACAACTGGAGGTTTTTCTGGAGTGTTTTCTGTGGACAACCCATCCCTACAGCCGTTCTGCCCTCTGGTGGCTGCTCCCCCAGACTCCAAAAAGGCAAGCTGTGAATGGAGCTGCAGGCTTGCTCTCTTCTGTGCTCCAAATCCATAAAACTCAATTCTCCAATGCCTTGTACAATCCTAGTTTTACCAGATCTGAGCAATAATGACTCTCCACTCTCCTTCTGGAGAAATTCTACATATAACAGTCCCCTCCCTCTTTTGGTTCCTAGCCTGATAGATTGTGAATACTTCTCTGACATGCTTTTCTTCAGGACCTCATTTTGCTAAGCTTCTGCCATTTTAGTATTTGCTTTTATATCAACACAAGGTATTCTTAAATCATTATCCTCTTTATTCTGAGACAAGTAGGGAGAGCAATAGATAAAGGACATGCAGATCTCTTATCTGGTCCTGGCAGAAATAAAGACAACATGCCAAAGAAGAAAAGTCTGTTTGCACAGGCTCCTAAACAAGGAAACATCTGAAAGATACCAAGGACAGATCAAGTCAACAACAGTGTGTGGGCAGATATTTCCCCACCTGACATGATACGTATAGTTACTCACCGTGCTGAGACGAAGATGATTTCTCCAGCATGGATTTATAGAGATTTCGGAAGGACCAGCTGAGGTCCTGGAAGTTGATCTCAGAGTAGGAGAACTTGAAGTCATGATTGGCACTGTACAGCGGGGACGGCACATCAGCCCCTTCACGGCCCTGCCCCCCTGCTACAGTAGAGGCAACATCCACAGGCCCTGCACCCTGCTAAGGAAGTCAGACGTAATGACTTTAGATTGTACTTGGTTTTGTAACTTGAGACCAGGATCCAGAGACTAGATACAGGTAGAACAGGTACTGGCAACCCATATCACTGAGCTCATCTTCCAACAAATCTTCCCAAATACCATATTCCTTGAGGAAAACCAATCACCACCTTCTCCCTCTAGAGCACACTGGCTCCAGTTTTTTCTTCAGCTATCTAATACTGTTATACCTTTATTCTTATCCCCATCCAGCCCTTTGTTAAAATTCACTTCCTATTTTTTGACTCTATATCACCATTTTCACAATTCCCTCTCTTCTCACCACTTCGCTTTTCCATTCACACTCTCCTCCCCCTCTCACTTTTCCCTACCATAAGGTTTGTACCCTTTACTCAGCTGCTCACCTGACTGTAGTTAGTAATGGGGGTGGTGGTCTGTAGTGACAGCTGAGGAGTAGCCTCAGGTGGCAAAGAGGCTTCTGTGCTAACTGGAACAGCCCCTCGGGGGCTTTTACTGGCCTCTTGCTCTGGCGAGTCTTGTGGTATCTGTGGATGGGGAAGAAAGAGAAAAGGAAAGGAGCAGAAATGAAGAACATAGGGAAAAGTGAAACTGCAGATGGGAAGCCAGCTCCCCCACTGTGGAAGTTCATGGCTTAGAAAAGAGGAGAAATGGGTCTTAGTCACTGAAGAGCCAGGATAGAGGACTTTAAACAAGATCAACTTTGCTACTGAACAACAGCAGCAACAACAGCCAACTGGCAGGATATACATGCTAGTTCATTCAGCCCTAGCCTTTTTTATCCCCATCTGTACACCCTGCCCCCAAAATGATACCATGGTCTGGTGCTGGAGGGACTCCCTGGAACAAGAAGGGAATTTCCCCCACTCCATGCTGTCTGGAAAAAACAACACTCACGTCATCATCTGGAGGATGCCGTCTCTTGCGAGATATATCTGGACATGTATCTATTGTCCAATAAGAGCCCTGGAAAGAAGACCAATTGGTGAATGTATGATTAAATCAGAGAGCTTCCTGAAGCAGGGAGTTACCCACTAAAAGAATGCAGCATCAACCAAACATTACTACCACAAGGACCACCCTCCAGAACATCAGACAACTGAGACTTGGGTGTTGCAAAGAGATTCCCCTCTTGCATTGGGTTGTATTGAACAATGAGGTTGGATGCTACTGGTGGAAGGCAGAATGCTCTACATTTCCACCACTTCAAGACAGGACACCATGAAGAACAAAGGATGTCTTGATCCAAGATAGGTCAATTCTTGTGGGCATGCACAGCCCTTTCAGTACCTTCCTCACAACACAAATTTGTTATTGGCTAATGAGAACCAACTCAATGTTTAGATTGGGCAAAAACAGCTAGAAGTATCACTCTTTGTCCATGCTTGTGAGACTCCACTTTGAGTACTGTACCCATCTGGGGGGTTCCCAGTGCAAGACAGATACTGACACGCTAGAATGCATCAAAAGAGGGGTCACCATGATGGCTAAGAACCAAAACACATGATATACAAGCAGTTCACATAAAGAGATCTGTTTAGCCCAGACAAGAGAAGGCTAAGGGGATCTAACCACTGTCTTCAACTGTGTAAAGAGACTATAAAGAAGAATAAAACTCTTCTCAAAAATACACAGCACAAGAAACAGAGGCAACAAACACAAGTTGCAGCAAGGGAAATTACAACCAGATATAAATAAATAATTATTCACAATGATGGTGGTGCAGCACTGGAATAAATGCCCAGTTGTGGTATCTCCATCCTTGGAGACATTCAAAACTCAACGAAGACATCAACAACCCAATCTAACTGTCCCTTTTTGGGAGGAGAGTGGGGGTGCATGTTGACCTCCAGATGTCCCTTTCAACATAAAATAGTCTATAATTTTGTCTGCTGTTTTCTGAATAAGTATAAAGAGAACCCCACAGTGTGATTTAGCCCATTTTAACCTCCAATCCGAATAATCAGTGACAAGCACAGGCCAGGTTTTCATTATAAACCCAGCTGAACATGTCAATGAACACCTGCAAACATATATCCTGAAATCAGTTAGGATTTGCTGGAATAAGCCATATAATAAATTGTATTTTTGAGCAGTGATCTTCAAAGATATACTACTTCCATTTATAGATGCCAACTGAGCACCACCTAGTCCTTTAAATATAACTTGAAGTAAAAGGCTTGAGCAAGTGGCGCTTTCTGGTAACTTTAGGATGGGGGAGGAGGAGACAATCTTTCTGTTTAAATACATAGGTTCTTGTCCCCATCATCTCCTCCTGCTTGTTTGTGGGGTTTTTTTAACAGTAATAATATCTGTATACCAAGATGCCAAGTCTTGGTTTTGCTAGCAATTACCTTTACAATCTCTATATACTAACAGAATTTTATTAGCCCTTACTTAGCCAAAAAATTCCTACATTCCTGAGTTTTACTTGTCAATGACTTCTGCAGATTCAAACTGACAGTGATATTTTTTCCTCAACACCAAATATTTTACAGTCCAAATAGGTAGTAGTTCTGCTCTCACTTCCATTATCTTGCTTCCATGAAACCCATGATGTCACATCATAGTCCTGCCATTCACCAGCAGCCACTATGGTTTTCCATAATAGATCAAGCTGGCCTAGATCCACATTTTACACACAAAAATCAAGAAAAAGAAGCAAAACTAATAAAATATATTCAACTCCATTTTTTCCTTATTTCAGTATCTCTAAAGTTAACCAAAGATCACAGATAAAAACAATTGCTAAAACCATTAAGGTCCCCTATACCGGTTCCCTTTAAGTGAATGCTTCTGTAGCCAAAGCACTGCAGTAAATCTTACTACTGCTTCCATTTTTGCCTACACTTCAGGTTTCAAATTCCAACCATGAGTTAGAAAGGGCAACCCCGGCTTATTCTCTGCAGTTTTAAATTGCGTGCCCAGGAGCATGCACATTTCTTACCTTCCCAGGATCATCTCTCGGTCGAGGCACCTTCCGAAAACATTTATTCAGAGAGAGGTTATGACGAATAGAGTTCTGATGAGAGAATAAGAGACATAGGTAAGTGCTAAAACAAAAACATACAGCCTTCTGAGTATGTCCAAGAAACGAGTAGAGAAAACAGAAGAACGGTGCATACTCAAAAGCCAAATCTCATTACATCTACACAGAACAGAGCAGAACAGAAGCTGCGGAAGGGAAAGGGATGGATTAGGATGAATAATATGGGGCTGAACCACCTATACACTTACAGAAGGTGCAATGAAAATAGTGTGATGCAGAGGTTGCTAGTGAGGTAGGTTTTGTGGGGGGGTTCTGTTTTCTTTTTCTTGGTTGTTGTTGGTGATTTTTTTGCAGGCTCCCTCCTAAGGGGCCACCACATACAACAGAATTCTCAGAGAAAATAGGATTTCTGGCTCTGCATTTTCTCCAGTTGGTCAACTTAGTTTCACATCTGTCTTTTTATTTCGCTCAGTGAGGATATTTTGCACAGAATTAAGAAGATAAGTCTTGTAATCAGACAAAATGGGTACTTTTTGTGAGCAATGAGAGTCCTCACCTTCCAACCAATACCAGCATTTTTGTAGTAGGGAAAGTTGTCACAGATCCAACGGTAGATCTCACTAAGTGTCATCTTCTTGGCAGGTGATGAGTTGATGGCATATGTGATCAAAGTGGCATAGCTGTAGCGTGGCTTCCCATCTTGGTGCACTGCAGCCTCATCCTTACTCAGGGTGGCATTGGGATCTGTTGGTGAGCCTGGGGGACACTTTCGGGCAGCCCCTGGAGGTCCTGCTTGTGAGGAACCCCCTAATTTTTCTATAGTAGCCCTTAAAGTAAGCTGTGGCAGCCAGTCTATGGAAGTGAGGCTGCTTTCCAGGTCGGAGGCCATGATGCTGGCTGCAGGAGTACCTGTGAGAAGAGCCAAAAGAGAACTCCTGAGATATAAACAAGGTGAACCTTGAGAACAGAAGCATCCATTTGCATTCCTCTTCTGCTTCTCCCCCATGAGAAGCACCTGTGTAAAGATTATCCTACTTCATATATCTTATTCAGAGCCAGACAGAATAATCCAAAAAGGCTTATGACTGTCTCTGGAAGGACCATCCTTGCTGATATTAGCCAGGACAATGATGATGGTAACCCTGCTAGGACAGTCTTACCCAGAGCGTCCCAACTGTTCCCAGGTAAAGAACTGAGAACTAGTCAAAGGAAGTTGAGCCTTTTCAGCAGCTGTACCACATTTGCTCCATTACTATATAAGCAATATAACCTTGTGACCCTTCACCAAGAGTACCTGTGATCCAGTAGGTTGTGTCAGGTAAGAGGAAAATTATAGTTAAAAGGGAATACTCCTTCATGCCATATACAAACCACAGTTTAATTAGATCATCTGGAAAAGTCAGAACTGGGACTATCTTAATTTATGGGGAAATTTACTTCTCCCTAAGGCCTAGTCTCTCTTTTTGCATCAGGTGACATTATAATGAATACTATTCCTTAGAGCTAGGATTACATATCATTTTAAAATGCCAACATCATGCGTAGTACTGTATACAGATAATTACATCTACCATGTCAAGGTGGAACAGACTATATTAAGCTCATAATAGTTAAAGCCTTGCCTACCATAACCCGTTTTTCCTAAATATACATTTCATTGAATTAAATCTCACTTAATGCACAATGTAGTAGGCAAGTATTTTCCCCAAAACTGAGACACAAGAAAAACTTACTTGTCCAAAGTCACACAAGAAGTTTGTCACAGGGTGGAAACAGACTCAGGATCTGTCCTCTCATAAGTATTATATATTTCCCCTCACAAAAATAAAACACACATGTCCAACATTAGCTAGCACTTGTACCAAAGGTTTTCTACCTCACAGTTATTTTATATGAGGAAAATATTTAGCAGCATGAACCCATACACTTAGCACACAAGCTTGTATGCTGTCTTTTTTAGTAGTCAAGGCAAGGAGAAAGATCATAATTCTTACTCATAATTGGCTGCATCCCTATACTAGGAGCAATCCCTTAAAGTCTGGACTGAGATAGCTAAGTTTCTATGGACACAACCTGCCCTGCTCTACACTTATTCTTTCCACAAAGAGAAGAAACATGTCTTGAAGTGCTGTAAGTTCTGCATCTTTCATTTTTGAAATTAATCTTTTAATAAGATTAGATACTATCTTTAAGCATGCTAGTGCATACAAAAGGCAAATGCACAAACACATGTACACGGTCATGTAGCACATTAAGCACAGGCATACATGTAGGAGAGAACAGACCCACATGAACACACTATGCTTTTGCAAGATTCATCAGCAGACACCTCCCACTAAGTGCATCACTCAGATGAGTGGATCAGATGAGACAGGGAGACACCCATCTGCATGAATACCAATTAGATCGTCATTCTAAACATAGGTATTTGACAATAATACAGTGTGGATGCACAGATCCAGAGACAGACCAACCAGCATTTTGACACAGAAGCTCCCTGTTCTTCCCCCACAACTACATGCATTACACCTTGCACTTCTTCACTAAAGTGCTCTCACAGCACAAAAGCACTCAGAGTCTACACTCTAACACATTTGTATGTACTAAACCTTTCATTTTCATGTACGTGCTCATCACAGCTCTTAGGGCTCAAATACCTACACAACATCCCAACAAAATCCACCCCTCAATCACCACAGGCAGTGGCTACAAAGCCCTCGGCTCAGAAGGCATCTCTTACCCTGCTTCCTCATAAATAAGACAGGGTCTTATATTAATTTTTGCTCCAAAACTTCTTACTTTTTTACTTGTATGTCTGCCTGGACACTATTTAAACTGACTTTTTAATGAACTGTAAGTAGGGTTTATTTTTGGAGTAGTGCTTCTATTTGGAGCATCCTCAAAAATCCTGAAAAATCATGCTAGGGCTTATTTCGGGGTAGGTCTTATTTTCAGGGAAACAAGGTAGTTGCACAGCTAACATTATCACTCACACTCATGTGCATGTACAGACTGAAAAGTAAAATTGCAACACTATAGTAAGAGTGGAAACATACTTCTGTCTGTGGAGGAAAGGAAAAGCCCAACTGCTTTTAACTTATCTATCTACTCATCTGCCACGTTATCACATATGACAGCAATGACTGCTTGCTACACACTTGCTACACAGCTAACTAGATGATCAGAGCTGCAAAAGGCTTTCCATTATCCACCTTCCTCAAGTTGCTGATTATTGAATATAGCTCTTTCTGACTGCATTGATCTAATCTCAAACTTTTTTTTTTTTTTTTTTTATCCAGTGGGGATGGACAGACCACTGAGGTGTCCCAGTGTCTGGAACACAGCTGCATTTGCATTAGCCGTCACTAAAAGTAGTATTCAGCTTGGAAGAAAACAAACATGAACTAAGTATCAGTTGAATGCTTATTTTTGTAAGTGTGCCTCATATAAATTTTAATTTCCACAGTGCAATCAGAGAACAAATTACTGCTGCTCATCCTATGTATGTTAAACCACTATGAAATATCAGTTGTGCTACCAATACAAACCCAAAGTAAAATAAATACAAATTTCCCAGCCAGCCCCTCACTTTTAAGAGAAGCACAGAAATCCAGAATAATAGGTTACAAAAACCTATGGCAGATTAAGATACCAATCTGAAAGAACTACTTTTCAGGAAAAAAACAGCAGCTCTTTAACAACACATACACCAGACAGTAATTTAGGACAGAAATTGAAGACTTAGACCCAATAACAATCACATGGGAAATTTTGAAGTGGTGGAATAAGATTTTTTTTTTTTTTCCTTAACCTTGATCATGCCACTGGATCCTGGCAATATGGGTTCTGTAATAATCAGGCATAGTCAAAACATAGGTAAGGTGGCATTCCAGAACACTATCAGTGCAAAAATATATTTGGTGTAATTGGCTACTAAGTTATTTGAAATAATGCTTACTATAACAGCAATACTTGCTATAATTTGTACTGCGTATCCCATTTACCTGATCCAAGCAACACACCAGCTTGACACTACTTAATGGTATGATAAAACAAGACTGAAGCCAAACCAGAGCAGTTGATGATTCTTCCAACTTTCCCTTCCCAGTTCATTGCCTGTCAAACCTTCTTTCAAGCTATTATCTTATGATCCCACTCAAAGAAAAAAAAAAAAAAAAAAAACACACCACACTTATGACTAACAAACACACTGAACTAAAACCAAGAATGTTTGAAAAAGAATCCTACCACATTAGCAAACCAGAATTAACTCTGAAGAAGTAAAAAGAAAGTTGGAAGTCCAGAATTTATGATCTCTGACTTTACATAGTAAATGGTATCTGTTAATGTATTTGGCTACCTTTAAAACCAAGGGTAAGGTAGCCAAGTCATAACCACCATCAACAGCTGGAAACTGACTGCAAAGCCTTCATTTCTCAAGCACTAACTAGTTCCAGTACAACCCCAGGTCAAGACAGGGATGCAAAAATGACAGCCAAGCACTGGTCCAAAACTACAATTAAACATATGAGAATCTGTAACTCATAAAGAAATGTATTCATCATTAAAGAAAATCCTAGCATTTAATACCTTTTAATAACCACTAATCCACTTGGGACTAGTAATACTCCACTACAGCTTTCCAGGAAAGCTACTGCCTTACTTTGAACATTTGCAACTAGCAAATAAAATCTCAGGCTGAAAAAAAAAGGCAGCCTTCTCTCTATCAGATTGTACTATCCCTGCCAGACTGAAGAAATCTGCACTTTGCCTGCCCTGCTATTTTGCAAATGCTTGCTCTAAGACAGTCAGATCTTATCCAAGATCACTACTACTTATATATCGGGACTGAAAAAATGTAGGAAATGTGGGGAACAGCACAGCAAAACAGGCTTTCAAGCAGTGAGAGACATTGCTGTAGAACACCTATAAATGTAAGGCCACCTCTATTTACGTTCCTGAAACACAGATCCAGTGATCTAACTAACAATATCCACGTAATATATTCAGAAACATGCATAGCTTCTGAGGTAATGAACAAACAAAAAAACCTCAAACCCAACTAACCGGCAAAAAAAGAATCATTTGATTGCAAACTTTCTGAAACACAAAGGTGTTGGAAAACTGGCCAATCACCAACCATATAAAGTTCAACAGAGGCAAGTTCTGAATTTTGCACCTGGGACACAGCAACCCTGGTTGTACATACAGAGTGGGGGATGAGATGCTGGAAAGCAGCTCCGCAGAGAAGGATCTGGGAGTTCTGGTTGACCACAAGTTGAACATGAGCCAGCAGTGTGCCCTGGCAGCCAAGAGGGCCAACTGTGTCTGGGGGTGCATCAAGCACAGCATTGCCAGCTGGGCAAGGGAGGTGATTGTCCTGCTCTGCTCTGCACTGGTGCAGCCTCACCTGGAGCACTGTGTGCAGTTCTGGGCACCACAGGATAAAAAGGATATAAAGCTACTGAAGAGTGTCCAGAGGAGGGCTACAAAGTTGGGGAAGGGTTTGAAGAGGAAGCTGTATGAGGAGCAACTAAAGTGACCGTGTTTGTTCAGCCTGGAGGAGATTGAGGGGAGACCTCATGGCAGCTGCAGCTTCCCCACAAGGGGAGGAAGACAGGCAGGCGCTGATCTCCCTGGTGATCAATGACAGAACCCGAGGTAACGGCAGGAAGATGTGCCAGGGGAGGTTTAGGTTGGACATTAGGAAAAGGTTCTTCACCCAAAAGGTGGTGGAGCACTGGAACAGGCTCCCCAAGGAGGTGTCACAGTCCCAAGCCCGACAATGTTCAAGAAGTGACTGGACAACGCCCTCAGACACATGGTGTGAACTGTGGCATTGTCATATGCAGGGACAGGAGTTGGACTCAATGATCCTTGTGAGTTCCTTCCAACTCAGGACATTTTATGATTCTATAACACTTTGATGAAAAAATGCAATTTTGACATACTTGTGTAAACTACACATGCAAGAGACCTGTACTGCTAGACCAATACAGAAAGGGGAAAAGAATCAATTTTGCTAATTCTGGCAGAAGATAATTTTGACATTTTAACACCTGCTTTCCCTCGAAAATTAGGAGGTCTGAACTAAGAGGGCATGAACAAAATATTTAAAAATCTTATCTTCTCTAAGCAAACATCCTAACTGAGAGATATTTGTTTCATGTAAGTCATACAAAAGGATATCAATCACCCTGCATAGTCTGAAATTTTTATCCATCATTTTGGCAACTACTTGTGAGAAGCCTTCAGAAAATTTTTATCTTTCTGGAATCAATTCCAGAAGGAAAAGAGAGGCTGCTGGATATTATTCATAAAATGAAACTTGACATGAAGGAGTGGCAGGTGTCATGTTAGTGTATCAGCAAACCAAAGAAAAGCAGTGCAGTTTGAAAGTACACTCCTGTCCGCAATGCCATATAAAAGGAGGAAAACCAGTCGCTGTGGCAAAGAGGGAAGAGAAATCATCATACTCCAGAACCATGTTTCCTTTCTTTGGGAGCAGCAGAACAAGCCAACAACATTTTACCAACAAACTATCGATGTGCAGATATGGTAATAAGGGGTACACAGTTCTCACTAGTCATGAACCACAATGAAGAAAGATTTCAACCAAAAGAAGCACACAGTCACCTAAGAGCACAGTGTGGTATCACCTATATGAATACAAACTGTCACAATTTGCGCCTGTCCATGTCACAGTTGTCTGACTCTATACCCCTACTCAAAACTACTTAGTGTGCAAGATGGAATGGCTTTGAATGTTCAGTGCTATTTTGTGTAAAAGAACACAGGTGGTTCAGTAATTATGGCATCCTGAATTAGAAATCTGCTAAAAGTTACAACACAAAACTAGAAGATGGTACTGAAAAGTCAGACTTAGAGAAGTACAATAACTTTTAGATCACATATAGCCTAATAAAAATCACTGATGTAATTGTTTTATTATAATTAAGTTGTTATACAGGTACAGTTTTCCTTTAGCAAACAGAAATCTCAGCAACATAAGGTTCATATTAAGTCTCAAGGAAAAATGAAAACAAATGTTTTCACAATAGTTACTAATTACATAAATATCATAATGGCATATTTTAACATAGGATTTTTCGATTCACTCCATTTTGTGAAAGGTGCACGAGCAGGGTATAATTTTGTATTTTCAATTTGTGAATGAACAGCACTGACTGTGCATGCATTCTCAGTACAAATGAAGCATGAAGTCTTATGGGGACTATAAAGTCACCAAAACCTCCATGTTGGAAGAGCATCAGGATCCAATTCCAAAAGCAATTATGTACTCCTCCTGTACAAAAACTGACAAACCAGTATAGTTTACAAAACTTGAACTGCTTATTCAAACTTATCAATAGACGGCATTACAGCTAAAGTCTAAAATATTCTCATGTCAAGGGAGACAGTATCTTTACAGACATAAATGTCTAGGATCAAGCACAGCCAGTGCCTTGCCAGATTTTAATAAGACCAACTAATCATATATTTTTTGTTGTCTGACATAAAACATGGAGCAAAAAAATGCAGAGAGAAATACTACACAAACATTGAAGAGACCCCTCAGAGAGTCTAAAAATATGTGTTCAAGGTTAAGATTAGTTTACTTACTTATGGTGCTGTGTAAGTGAAAGTGTGGAATATATAACACCTGTCAAAAGAAACAGCAAGTGATATTGAGAATACTGGTATGCCTAAAATATTTTTGAGCTGAAAATTATTTTCTTTGTAATGAGACTACTATAAAAGATTTATTCTAATAATAAGCCAAATGTCCCATGACAACCCTCACAATAACAGATCTGAAGTAAAAGTAATCCAAGCACTTCAAAGAAGCACAATGAAAATACATCACCACAGCAGAAATGTGTCTACAGCATCTCTCCATTCTCAGTATCACTATGCAATATTTTACCATTTGAAGTAGAAGCTGTAATTCTATACATATGCCAAGGCAGGCAAGAGAAATCTTTGGCATTTGCCTTAAGAACATTAACAGAGCAATTACTCCTACACTGAGAAAGGTATTGGGTATTGGTTTCGGAATAACTCGAATTTATGAGCACATATCTGGAATGAAATTTTCCCTTGGAAACAAGGAAGTCTGTGGTAGAGAAACTGCATTTAAGAGAAGGTATTTCCTGGGAACACTCAGATTTAATAGAAGGATTTCAATTTTAGCTGCCTATCAGAATCACATCCAGTACTAAACCTTCAGTAGAGGATATGCAAACACTGATACAATAAGTAGACTGTCTCTGAAATTAGAGACAACATCAGAAGTAGCTCAGTGTGCCAAATATCTCTCTCAGATGATCTTCATATCATTGCAGATAGGTACAGAAAGCCGGGTTAAAAGAACGCAGCGTGCACTTACAAATGAACACTGTATTCTTATTCCCATTAAAAAAATGGGTCCGTCAGTGAAAAATTACTGTTAATCTTACAGTTTAATAATAATAATACTACAAAGTTTCTGTGTAAGAGAGCTCCCAGGGCTAAATGAATGCCAGTCAGGCATAGTGAAAACGAAAATCTGCAAGTGGTCAGAACCTATTCACCAAAGGCTGAACCACTGAAAATAGATTAGTCAATATGAACTCTGCAATAGTTGCTGAAACAAGCCACAACCCATTTTGTTCCACTTGTGGAAATGGGTATCAAGCACTAGTAAGAACTATGTACTGAATTCATAGAAAATAAGGAAACTACCATCAAGTGCAGATTAGTCGGATACCACATGCCCAAACTGTACATACAGCAGATGCTCCCAGAGTTAAGATTACCAAAGCACTGCAGAAAAGACTGTTAAAGATGAGTTTGGAAGTGAAGTGCAGCTGAAACTGAAGTTGCAGAACGATCAGAAGAATTGAGTAATGCTGTATGAAACTCATAAATCAGGTCTCAACTGCTGTTTTAACATAATTCCTTTTTACTGTTCTGTTAGTTGTTATTCTGAACTAAACTGGCTGAACTGTCTTCTAGGAGACAAAACACCTAACAATCCCTAGCCAGGTTCAAATCTTGTAAAGGTTCGTATCAGGCTTGAAAGTCAAGAGGATTCAGAACCACACCAGCAAGGAACACACACCCATTAACAGTGTCTTTGGGCTTAAAAAGCTAATATTGCTATTTGCCTTTCTGCATCCTACTCATAAAATGTTCCATTTTGGCTATCATCCTCAAACTAAACATCCTGTTCATTTCCTTCCAGATATTGAAAGACACCCCTTTCTTCCACACACATAGTTGCAACTGCAAGTAAATATTATTCTGCTCCAACCCTGACCTTCCTAGTCTTTGAGACCATGTGTCTCTTGCTTATGATGATCTTCATTTACTTTCGTAATCATCCTTCTTTACAAAATAATCCAGGGAGAGGGTACACGTAATAAGATAACTACCTCCGAGTATCAGTTCTGAATAATTTTCAAATATGCAAATAAGTAGTTTCCAGTACATCCAGCCTCTATTGGCTGGTGATTTTCAGATATGTATCAAGGTATGAGTCAGCTTAGGAAGAATGTGGAAAGATGCTCATGCAAAAAATGGAAAAGCACAACGTCATGCTTGTGTTCCTAGCAGAGCAAAGGACAATAAAAGACAGCGACAGATAGGGGAAAAACATAAATGTGCAGGTCACTTAGACTGAGTACAAGAAGCTGGCATCTTATGTAGTGGATGATAGCCAACGAACAGGCTTGTCAAGGAGGAGATGGCAACGTGCTGAGAAAACACAACAGGAAGATAGCTTCAGTAATGGTGTTTTTAACAAGACAAGAAGGTAACACAATTGTCAGAGTCCAGCAAGAACAGCTAGCAGTAACCAAGATGGTAAATGAAGAAGCATAACGGTTACTCAAAGAGACTAAGAAGCAGAAGGAGATTCGGGCCATGAATCTGGAAGATGAACCCCTACCCTGTATATGCAGAGCAAGAAGAATGCAAGAAAACCCATGTTACAGGCCCAACTGTGGAGGCTCGCAACAGAAGAAAGCAGGAAACAAAGGGAAATCTCAGAGGAGTTTTCTGGAGTTCCATCTGGGCCTCAGCAGTCTTAAACTTGCTGCAAATTGTTCTAAAGTATGTTAAGACAGTATGCCAAATTGCATAATTTAATATCACTGGCATGGAGGTGGTAAAGAAAAGAGAGGATACCGGAGGTGGATCTTTATGTCTAACTTACCAAAAAAAATAATGGAGGAAGGTAAGCAGCTTAATGCAGAAATTACTGAATGAATTACTAGAAAAGCAGGAGGGAAAACAGGAAAATACTGACACAAAAGTCAAGGGAGGACAAGATTTCAAGACTGGGCATGATCAAGTGTCAAAAACAGCAGGGAAGCCAAGAAGGATGAAGATGGAATAGAGACCCTGAGACCTGGCCAAGAAAAGGTCATTAGAGATCTTAGAAGAAGCTTGAAGGGAGTCCGAGTATGTATACTTCAAGAAACTTACACAGTTCTAGGTGGCAGACATGGTACAGGATCTTTCAGTTTTGGAGTCACAGGTCCTTCCATGAAATAAAAATTAATTGGGGCATCATTCACTGTTTTGTAATGCCACGAAAAGCTGCATCTAGAGATTTTGAGTTAAATATCACACTGTAATTAAGGTAATCAACAGTAAGAAGAAGATCTAGCTTTTATAAAGTATTTTTCATCCTTATGCTTTGGAACCCTTATAAAGGATCAATAACCTATTCAGGACAAACGGAAAGCCATGCATGGGGAAGTGCGCCACCCAAGGTCAGCCAGGAAAGGAGAAGCAAAACCATGCAGAGAACATAATGCCTCCCAAATCCCAGATCAGTTCCCTACATTCATAGTTTGTCTGCTTTGTTCAGGTAGAGATAAAGGGAATTTCAGAGGTAACTATTTTAGCAACCTGTTTATTTTCTCTGCAAGCTCCTCATGGGGAGGGAGCATTGTTTTGGTTCTACTTAACAATAGTTTTTTGGGAAAACTGAGAATTCTGAAACTTTGCTCCTTTAATTTGTGACCACAGAAAGTTCAGATTCCTTCCCAATTATTCAGATTTGAACTTTAAACAGTAACTACATATTTCTGACATAATCAGCCACAGTCTTTATAGAGAGCATAAACAAAATCTGAATTGCTAATTGTAAAAAAAAAAAAAAAAGGTAAATATTTTTTCCTTGAGGTATAAAAGCTCTCACTTGTCATTTCTACCTCTCCCTCATTACTCAGTCTCTCTTACTTATAAAAAAGGGGGCAAAAAAGCAAAAAAGAACACATACCCCCATACCTCTTGACTTCACATCAAATAAATTGACCAGCTTAGAAGGATGAGGAATGAGGTATTGTACCTTGAACAAACTGTTCACCCCAGTTCTCAAAACAAAGATCCTGAAGTGCTGGAAGGAACCAGAAAATGTAATGCAAGGGCCTTTCAGTCTAACCAACTAAAATCCAGCTATTCCTGAGGAAGGGAAGAGGGTAGAGGAGAAGAGAGGGCGAGAGAATAAATGAGTCGGATTATGGAGACAAAGTGCCATTTCCCAGCCTAGCGGAACAGGAAATTTTCAGATGAACAAAATTCTATTTATTATACAGGGTGTTTCAAAAGATGGACCTGAAGTATAACCCCCACAGTGGAGTTAAACGCACTTTGCATTAAGTTGGGAAAGGAACCCATGTACGAATCTATCGAACCTTATAGGGGGATAAGATCCACTTACAGGTACACTATAAGAGGTGGTACTGATCCTCCATAGACCTCCAGGGATGGGCCCATCATTTTGAAACACCTGGTATAGTGGTAAAAATAAAACAGGTTTCTTGACCTAATCTCAGACCAAAAAAAAATGCTTTATGTCCACAACCATATAATCTAACAAAAGCCAAACCAAGAACAGGTAAAAATGCACGTGTGGAAGTAAGGGTGGGGCCTGTGAGAGGCAGTAAGAAAGAATTCCTGCCAGTGAAGAATCCTAGAGAGGTGGATGCTTGCTTGATGAAGCGAGAAGTTGCATTTTAGGCTTATAGGACCACAGAACAGAATGTCAAAGGGGTAGCATAAAACTATATGTAAAGGCCAGTACAAAGAGAAGTGGAAGGAGGAGTGAGGTGTAGGAGGAAATGAGAATAAAGGGGTGGAAACATGCTGGACCTTTAAGGTGCAGGGAAGGAAACTGACTGTGACACGATGCTAAGAAGCCCAGCATGGGATTTAGGAAAGGGTTCACAAAGGTCAGGAACTAGCAAAATCTGTTCATGGTCTACCTTTAAGACACCAACTCCAACGTTCATAGTAGGATGGGGTAGAGGACGGGGTAGGTCAAAGACAGAATGATAAAATGACAGCCTAGTCCAAATCTTGGCAAAGCACGACAGGACACAACATTAAATCTGTCCTAGACTCTGTTGTGAGGCCTCCAAATTATGAAACATTCCCAGTATTTCACATTTTCATTTCAAACTTAAAATGAAAACTTGTGATTATTTAATTGTGAAAACATACTGTAGCATGCTTGCTCTCCCTCAGCAATACACACACAAGCTGCCTTTAAAAGAGAAAACATGACTACAGGGCAGAAATTTATTATAGATTTCTAAGTTCATCAAGGAAGAAGAAAACAGCAGAATAGATAGCAATATTGACACATAACAAGATGATAAGCATTTCGAGGTTGAACACATCAAGTGGATATCTTTGCTAAAGTAACATGATGTGCAACAGCCAGCAATACAGATTTAAATGCTTTTCTTTAGGCTTCAAAGTTAACACGACTGGAGAGTTCAAACATTTTGGAGATATCATTTTAGGCTGTCCATTAATCCGGGCACTACTTGTATTTTGAAAATTGTCTTCCAGACTGAAAGTGCTAGAAACAATAGTTTTTAAAGTTTCAATTCTGAAGTATCACTCATCAACAGATTCTGCAAACTAAGTACTATAAAACAGAGAGGGTTCTGTATGAAAGGCACCAGTTACGAGTTCTACCCAAGGTTGGGAGAAACAAATAGAAAAATTAGTCCAAAAGGATTGCATCTTTTGGTTTCTAATGATGGAGATGTAACTCATGTCTGACAGCTGTGTAAAATGAGATAATCAGCACAGTCCTGCTCTTGAGGGACAACTGTCCATATCACAGCTGCCATTAACCATATCCCTTTTCTGACACTTGAAATAAAGGGCCAAAAGTCCAAAACCTGATATACACTGAATCTCCCACTCTATGAAGGTCAGCTGAAATTTAGGGGAGGAGGTAGCAGGCAAAGACATTTGTCCCTCTTGGGTAAGAAAAAACTTAGCCAGAGACATCAGCCATATTTTTAAAGAAGGAAAAAAAAGAAAAGGTACTATAGTAGTCACAACACCACCTTGGACTCGGAAATTCTATCCAAACTCCTCAAACTGTTTACTGTATTTCACTGCAAGTTTTCTGACTCCTTATTCTACCCTAGAAACTTGTCTACAGAACCAGATTTCAAGATAAAACCCAAGAACTTACAGAACACATACTTAAACATTAATATAACCTCGTGATCTTTCAGTAACATAATCCTTTTCCTATAACTCTCTAGACCACCTCATTTCATTTTACCTAAGCGCTTGACCTGAGAAATGCCACACACTCAATTCTCAGATGGGAGCAGAGTGCACATAGGACAAGATCAGATTAATTCAACTTTACAAGTCAGCTTTTAGAAGCATGAATATCTAAATTTAAATTTACAAACTCATACACACATAACTGTCTCTTAATTGTTGAAGACTTCATTGCTTCTGTTCACGTCGACTCTACATTCTTGGGCACTTAAAAGAATTAGGCTATTTACTTAGGTACCTAAATGTGGTTTTTAAAGCCTAATTTTAGGTGTTCTGGTTTAACATTCTTAATGGAAACTCTTAAAGACATAGCACTTTCATTTAAATGTGTCTATAAAGTATCTCTCACTTTTACGAAGATAAAGAATACCCTCCCTTTTTCTTTTATGGGTACTTTTGTATAAAATAAATGGTACAGAACAGCTGCAGTATTCCACCTCAGAAGAAGCTGTATTTTAGCCTGTGATAAACATTTGATGTAAATACCACGATCACACTGAAGAGCTATGTCCTCTAAAAATGAGTCCCTTCCTTAAATTTATCAGTATGTACTTGCTTTTGTATAGCTGTGTTTTAGACTATGAGATCTGCAGAGCATTGTCTTAATTTTGTGTGTCCAAGTCAACACTGAATACCCTGTCAGCAATTAAAAAATAACAGTTATTCTACAGCATACGACTTTCACCCTTGTATGTTTGTCATGAACATTTAAAGCTCAGGAAGCAAACACAAAATCTTAATTTTTATCATTAATAATGAAGAAAAAAAGTTTCATATACAGAAAGATAATTGTTGTGGAAGAGCAGAATTCTGTAAGGCTGGCATATATATTCTGTAAAGTACCCTGGCATCCATCAGAGCCAAAAGCACTTGAAAAATGTCAAGTCACTACTGTGAGGAAGGGGGCAGCGTGAGCTAAATTAACCTCAAGAGCATGAAAAGTCAGTTATCCCCTTGGATGTACAAAGGCCAAAATGCCACAGTTATCTCTTCCCTCATGCTAGATAACACAGCTGTACTCAAAACAGGCTGATTGCATAACTATAGGGCAACAGGTAGGAGGGCATCTAACAATACCCCCAGAACATATGTATGCTTCGTGGTTCAGCCTTCCATTATAAAGAGGCACCTTCTGAAGCTAGGGATAACTGTAAAAATTCTCTGACAAAATGACAAATCACTTTGGAGGGCCCTGACATCTTTTGTCTGATCTTGCTTGCAAATTACACCAAGGAGTTCCTTCTTCGGGGACTCCCTGTTAACCACTGTGTTCCCAAATGGATTCCAGAAAGGTTCCTGTCTGGGCCAAGGACCCCTTGATCTTGTATTTCCTCACCGCTATCTCACTCAAGAACATAAACTGGAATATCTCAGGTGAGACATCCTTAGGCATGATTCTTCTGGTACAGGAATCTGCTTGGGCTTCATTTGAGATTTAGTCTCCCTTGGACTTGATTTCTCAGGAAATCGCTAAGTTAGTATCAGAATATTCATTTGTGACTGAAATTAACTGCCTCATTTACAAAAAGCAGCCAGCTTCGCTTACCATATCACTAGCATTAGGAGTCACATTCCTAGCCCCTAAACACAGCATAAAAAACACAGACGAAGACTAGTGGCAACAAATGGCTTCTTTTGGCTTTCAGAGCAGATTCCACCAGCACTGTCACCACTTTCATTCCCAGGCCCCGGAGCACCACAGGACCCGCTGTCAAGGGTACTCTTTCCAGAATTCATCCCACAGCCCCCAGGTACATCACGACACACATCTCTGAGCACTAGCACTGGGATCTGTACATTCAGCTCCAAGTCACAGTAGAGGTCCGTATCACACAGTTATTCCCCCAGTTATGAGCACAGTAGGACCCATATGGAGAAAAACTGACACTCCAACCCCACAGGTGGATTTTTGTACGCTAGTGGTACAAATCACCGCTCCTGTCTCCTCAACAGGTTTTTTTTTTTTTTTGCCAGTATTAGCCTTCTCTAATGACCCCCAAATGACAAAAATTAATTTCACACCAGCGACAATAAAGGCTGCACCTAGGATGAATACACCAGTGAAAGAAAGTAAGAGGGAAATGGGCAAAGAGGTTTCTCACAATTAACCAGGGCTGAGGTCTCCCATAAGCTAAATAGTGAGGGAAAGAATAAAGTCGATTCCATACAGCATATAAGGGAAAATGAGAGAGATGGAGAAAGACATACAGAAAAATAAGGCTAGGGAGAGGTTCAGGAACAGGAAAAAAAGATTAAAAGGAAAGCAGATACAATGAGAGAAGAGACATGGAAAACAAGGAGCAAAGGCAAAAGAGAAGGACAGCTAGGAATAGAGAAATTATAAAATGTGGTCACTCACTCTGTCTGGAAGATTTTCTCAAGGAAGGTGGATTATCTTCAGTGTTGGTTTCTGGGGTACTGTCCTTCACACTCTTTCTCGAAGACCCATCCTCAGACCGTGGCTGTCAAATATTCCAAGACCCTCTTCAAGAAATATTTTGAGGGCGAAGGGATCGTGGATGAATTCAGGATCTTGAGTATTAAAACAATCTGTGTGGGATTGTCAGTCCCCTAAAACTGCTGTTTTTATCCCAGGATGGAGATGCTCTCTCCCTTCTGGCAGCTAAGGACTAAAAGGGTATTCCCCTGGGAGGCAGCCTTTTCACTGATTGTCAGATTATTTCAAAAATCAATTTCCTCAGTCTCTCTATCTGTAAATTTCTTCTTCCCTCTAGCTGCACCTTGTCCTTAATGGTGGGCAAATTTCTTTCTCTGAAAAAAATCGTGCTATCTGTCTGACTATTAACAGCGAAGACTGCCTTTTCCTTTCCCTGTAACTGGGAGGTGTGTCTTTTCTCCTTGCACAGGATATTTGAGGAAAACCCTCCTGGGATTGGGGAATGAGGGATCTTCCTTGGGATGAAGGATGAGGTCAGTATTGGAAATTACCTTTATCTCCAGTGGTTAACAGCAACTGGAAAAGGGAAGAATATCTAAATCTGGCTCTACTTTTTCTCTTTTGCTTTCTCTGCTGCCTCCTGAGCAAATATAATTAAAATTACTAGTTAAGTATCTAGAGGTGCTATTTATTTCTGCCTTGGGGACTGGCTCTCTTGGGCACATGCAATTTCTTCAGTGAAGACTCACCTGTTACTATCTGGTCTCTTAAGAGCTGTCTCCTCTGCTTGAGAGAGGAATTTCCTCAGTAGCAGGGGGGAGTGGGTAGTAAGGGTTATTCTCACAGCCCTCAGAATCTGTGGTCTGAGGATGCCTCTCCCCTCAACAGGTATTGAGAGAGCTCCAGGAGGCTCTATTCCACAGCGAGGAAGAACAGACCCGCTTCTAGATAGTTACAGGGCTTGGTGTCAGGGGCCTCTGCCCAACCCTGGCTGGTTAGTGGGGAAGGGGACAAGTACTAAGCTCTCTCGTCAGGTGCGGGGAAGGGGGCTGGCTGGCGGGTGCGCCCCGGCCTGCCAGCGAAGGGTGGGGAGGGGCGAGGGGGCGTCCCTCGCGCCGAGAGCGGGGCTGTCTAACGCGGTGTCCCCTCACGGCTGCGGATGGGGCAGGGAGGCGGCGGGCAGGGTGTCTCCTCCACCCCGCCAAGCTACGGGGGTGTCCCCCCACCCCGGCTGCCCGGAGGCTGTCCCTGGCTTCCCCCCAGGCCCCAGCTCCTCTTGCCCGGGCCCGACTACCACGGGAGGCCGCGGCGGCCCACGGGCCTGCGCGGGGCTGAGCGGTCGCCTCCGCCGACTTCCGCCGGGCCTCGGCTTCCTCCCCAGGGGCTCCCCGGGCTCCGGTGCGGGAGGCCCCGGCCGAGCGGCGTTGAGTCTCTCAAGGCCCCGCCGCTGCCGCGGCTGCTGCTCCGGGCTGCGGCTCCACTGCAGGCCCCAGCTCCTCCCCAGCCTCCGCTCCGCCTCCCCGGCACCCCCTGGCCGCGGCCGCCCCCGCCTCCTCGGGTTAAGGAGGCGCCGGTCTGCGGGAGATGTGGCTGCCCAGCGCGGGGGCGCGCACGGTACCCGGTGGAGGGAGAGACGGCTCCGCCCAGGTAGCCTGGCTACCCGTCGGGATCGCAGCCTACCCCATCCCGGGAGCTCAGTTCACCCCAGAGATGGCCGCCGCTCGTGGGGCCCGCGCCTCGCCAGGCCGCTGCCAGCAGCGGTCTCTTGCTGCCTCCCAGCTGGCGGCGGCAGGTGTTGGGCCACCCCTGCGGCAGCCGCGCACTCACCCGGCCGTCATTTCCTCCGGCCCGAGAGAGCTCCCCGTTCCATCCGCGGACGCTGTTCCCAAATGGCTGCCTGGGCCTGGCAGCCCCCGCTGCAGGTCGGGCTTGCCGCCCTGGGTAACTTGCTCTGCTCTCACCAACCACGCAATGGTTGCACCCTTCTCCAGCCCCCCAAAAAGTAGACCCTCCATCCTTGGTAATCTTTCCTGATGCCTTGTGTTGGCCAATAACCTATTGCAGTCACATCCCCAAATCTTACGAAGCATTTCTGCTGCAACCCAGTTAAAAGTCTCATTGCTATCTCTCCAATGTGTTACAACCAACTAAAAACAGATAGAAAACATTGTGAATTACAGTGTTGTCCTGCTTTCACCTATTTGACTGAAAACGGCAAGTCTCCTGTCAGTCCGTTGCAAGGCTGGTCTTAGGGACACAGACCGAGGCAACTATTCATTATTTTACAATGTTAAAGAGGACTGTGTAGTGGAGTAAACTAATTAGATCAAAAGCTACACAATGTATCTATGAGGAGGAACAGCCACTGCCTGAGGTCCCCTACATCTGAGGTCAGATTTCCACATGAAATCTGAAAAACACAACCATGCAAGAGCCTCCCTTGAGGTCCCTATCCCAATTATCTGAAAGACTTGCTGTATTTGATAATGTCTTCTTTCTGTGAGCAGTTTCACATTCACATGCCTCCAAATGGTTACACTGCTGTAAGGCTTGGAGTGGAGGATAGGACACATGGCTGGGAGAAAATGACATTTTCTTTGGTGTTTTTGTTTGTTTTTGTTTTTTTTTTTCTTCTGGAAACTGTAATATGAAAATTGTTCTGATAGCAGAGGAAGTGTTGTAAGACTTGCTGCTTTTGCAGGGCTTATTTGACCATTGCACCTGCAATGACTCCTTGCATTTATTCAACGGGTCAAAAGCTGTACCAAAGTCCCATGTCCTCATATGAGGAAGTCACAAGAATGAATGCTCAACCTCCATCCTCTCAGGATACTGTTTCGTCTTCTCCCACACCAAAACTTTCTTCTGCTCCTAGGCCAACAGCTCTGGACATAGCTGTCCTCTCTGTGCTACTACCTGTTCTTCTCTGTCAAGGAGGGTTTCCTGCCCTTTTTCCCATATTATCTCATTACAGATCCCATTATAGTGTTCCTAGTCACTACCGAGGGCAAACAACTGTCTCTTCCCCTCCCACCTCCACAGCAGAGCTCTGTCCTATTCTGTCCTTTCCCCCAGTCTCACTCCAGTCCTGGGTAAACATCTTGCTCCAGTTTCCTTGTCATTCTGCCTCTACTTGGACTTCTCTTTGGGTCTCCCTGGTATTTCCACAGCAAGTTCTCCAGTTTCCCTCTAGCTAGGATTTGTGTCCACCCTGTGCACAGGCTCCTCTTAACTCTACAGAGAGACAAGGCAGAAGCACCACTGTTCTGGGAGGCACTAATGGGTGGTGTCTGTGACTTTGATCTATAGCCAACTGCAGAGGTGTTAGAAAACTGCGGTCGAACTGAACACATGCCAGGCATCCAGTGTGTCTTTCCCATTTATTTTTCCTTCTGGTTTTCAGGATCCTCTCTCCCAAATGAATGTCTGAAGTATGCCAGCTTTTTATAGACAAAAACAACCAAACAAAAATATATGCTTTAAGTAACTTATTCCACTACTTGAAGGAATGTAAACACAAAAATGCCATCCCGCACAAAAAAAAAAAAAAAAAGCCATTGGGAGGCAGGCCAAGAAATCAGTGTTGTAGAAACAGCAGAAGTGAATGAACCGTGATCCATTATCATATTTTAGCATTCAGAGAACAAAAAGACCCATCCCAAAGCCTTTTCAAGCTAAGTAGAAGATATAGCAGATGGAGACATGGCAAAAAATGTGAAGTAGCCACCACATAACTTTTTACATTACATTCTATGTATTTTATCCTTATTTTTTTCCAAGATGCCACTGGCATTGTGAATGACAAAATTGTTGATATTTGTCTAAGGAAAGCTACAAATTTTGACAGATGGGTAGCGGGCAGTTGATGCTTCTGGTCTCCAGGAAGGTGTAGGAGGTGGCTTTGTTTTTTGGCAGTTAGAACACAGAAACTTACGGTATTTGGAAAGGAATTATCTCCACATCCTGGCTGAAAGACTGTCCCTTCCCTTTGCAACTGGTAATAAACAGACACCTCAGCAATCCCATGTAACATACAGGTATGCTAATACATTTTTCTCCCTGAGTAGGGTTTGGTGGTTGGTGTTTTTTTTCCAAACCATCTTCTCACCCAAGAAAATATTTCCTTTGTATATTTTTATGTAAACATATATAAAAAAATTTACTTTAGTTGCTGTTGTTGCCTCCCCTGAACCATTTCTCAGACTGCTATAAGCAAATTATGTATCTGCCCCCTCTTCAAGGTAGCCCCATGTAATTATGTGTCTTACACGATCAAGAGGCTAAAAATGTTTTAAAACTATGTGTTTAGGACCTTCACTACAAGAAAGGATATGTACTCTGCATCACTACCAGCACAAACACACCTACTGGGAGCTCCGGAGTTTCAAAGGTTGGATAAGCATTAAGGGATGTGTTTATTGGCCCAGCCTCGCACACCTGCAAAGGCAGACGCCTGGCATTCCCTCAGTGTGACAGCTCCCCATTCCCACAGCAGGAAGGCTCCTGCGAGACTCTTATCGCCTGGTACATAGCCACGGGACCGGCCTTCTCCCTGAGCCGGCCCCCTTACCCTGACGGTAAAACGGGCTCACTCTCCCCCTGCCGCCCCCGCCCTGGAAGCCCGTTGGGGCAATGAAGCAGCGGGACCCTTCCGCACGCCGCGCTCACACCAGGCATCTCCCGCCTGACGCGACACCGGCCGCCGTTACCGCGCGTCTCCCACAGCGGGACTTCGCCCGTCCCCCCCGCCCCGGAACAGTCCCCTCGCACCCCGGGCAGAGGCCGCAGGCCCCGCTACCGCCGGCTCCCCTTCTCGCCGCGGCCAGGCGAGCGAACAGCGTCAGGCAGGGCAGGGCCCGCGGCAGCGGCCATCGCGCCTCCTTAAGAGCACGAGGTAGCCCCCCCCGCAGCGGTCGGGCGGCTCCTCCTCGCCCCGTGTCGCATCCAGCCTGGGAACGTGTGGCGGGAGCGGGTACGCGCCGCCAGCGCTGCCCCGGCCCGGGGGCGGCCTCCACGACGAGGTTAGCGGCTCCCCCGCTCAGCGAAGCACGGGCAACAGTCCCACAGTGGGTGGCCACAAGTCCGCTGGGACAAGAGCCCGTACCGCACCTCCCCCTTCTCCCCAGTCCCGCTAGAGCCTTCATTCCACAGCGCCCATTGGCGGAAGGTGTGGGCAGGGCTAGCCCACAGTCCACTGTCTGGTTGGATTTTGCCTCCATCCATCAAAGCAACGGCGACGGAGGAGAATTTGCCCTTCCGATTGGCCGTGGCCCGAGAGAAGGTGGTCCAGACAGCTAGGGAGAAGTAGCTCCCATTGGTCATCCCCCCTGCGTCAGTCAAACGAGTCACAAAGGGCCGCGCGTCCGGCTGGAGCGGAACGCAGGCCCCAGCAGTGGGGTGTTTGTCACTGTACGTAAGAGCCACTTCCTGTCCGGGCCCGACGGCTTCCGGTTAACTCCGCGGTCTGAGGCGGGTGTCGTCGACCTTCGGCTGGCGCATGCGCGGCGCGGGTGGTGGTGCCTCCCCGTAGTCCCGCCGCCGCGCGGCGGACGTCACGTCGCGTCACATCGCGCACGGTGGCGGGGCGCGCGGCGCGGGGCCGTCTCCCGCCGGGCCCGACGGCGCTGGGCGGCGCGTGTGGCGGCCGTGGGCGGGCTGGGGAAGGCAGCACTGCGTCCCGGCGCCTCCTCCGGGAGCTGCGGCCCTGCCGATACGCACTGACACTCAGGCTGCGGCGGGGACCTCCCCTCCGCAGCATCCTTGCCACTGCCTCCGCAGCATCCTTGCCGCTGGAGCCGTGCGCGGGCGTCCGTTCCCCCCGCCTCTTGTCACCCCCACCCACGCGTGGGGAGTGGCATCTGCAAAATGGCAGAATGGGATCCATGTTGTCTTCTGGCAGGAGTGCCCACGCTGTGATGTGTGCGAATGGAGGGGGCTGTTCCCATCTGCCAGGCCTTTCTCGTGCTTTGTGACCAATTCCAGTGTAGCACTTTGTGGGTAATGGTGATGACACGTGAGGGAGCGCAGTGATGCTCTTACTGTCAGAGTGGTGTTCGTCCCTCTGTAGATGAGAGTAAAAGAAGCCATTAAATCTGATATTATCCCTTGCTCAGCAGGTGTTTCAGGATAAGTTTAATCAAACTGACTTTTTAATTTTATTCAGCTGTATTATTTTGTTTGAATAGCCTATTTTAGCATGAGTAGCCAAACTTAGCATGAGTGGCTAGGATCGCTGGAATTCCATGCCGCATACTGTGAACCTGTCACGACCTGATTGCTTAGTGATGAGGGTGCATTGAAGACCAGTACCAGGACAGAAAGAGGAAACATTGTTAGTAGAGACTACAAACCATCAAGAACAGTAAAAAAGCTGCCTGGAGGACAGAGAAGAAGAATCCAATAAGAAAGAAGCCCCCAGACGCAGAATTATCATTGAACTAAAAGGCGTGTGGACAGCACATGAAGGACAAGTGAAAAGCAGGTGCATGGACTGTGATGGTTTAAAAACCCAAGCATACTTTTTGTCTCAGGGTCACCCTCCTTGAGACGCATCGAGTCTGGACTGTTTCTTTGCTGTACCTTTCCATTTATCTTTTATCTTTTGATTATTTTTTTTAAGTAGAGACATCTGGGACTATGCTTCAGGAGACCTAGGGTTGAGAATATTTCTTTAACAGCAGGTTTAACTGAATTCACAGTATGAAGTGTATCCTTAAAACTCCACTCAGGCTCTCAGCAGTGGAGTGTGTTTTATTGGTTAACAACTGTGTCTGTTAAAGGAGTGTGCCAGTGTAACCCTGCAAGGTTACATTAAAAAATCACATCAGCCCTGCTCCAGAGGTTTTAGTCACTGGGAAAGATAACGGACTCTTTCAGGTGGATAGAATCCCTTCTGTCTCTCACCATCCGGAAGAGTACAGTTTCTACGTGGACTATCCTGTCTCTGCCATGGGCCCACTGCTGCTTTCAAATAGGACCTGCAACCATATAAATCCTTCTCTGAAATCCTCAGAAGTCTAGGACAGGGACGCTGGCTGTGCTTTCAATACAGAAAGTCTTTTTCAAAAGAAGGAAAGTCCCAGACTTCATTTCTTAGTGACCAGTGGTTTGTTCTTTGTTTCTTCCAAGCCTGACTCTCTGCATGCTCCATGCCATCACACATTATTGTGACAGTAATTTTTTCAGGCTACAGCTGCACTTTAATGTGCTTTGAAGCAGGTAGTTCTGTGAATTGCAGAACTAACAAAGCCTGATTCCTGATTACTTCTGGTCTCTTGATTGGATTCTTTGACAACTGATAAGGCACAAGTTCTAACTGAAGCTTTTCCCCTAACTGGTGTATTTGTAATGTCTCATTTCATTCTGTTTCTCTTGTGCCTTTAAATCTTTAGTTTGAACCATGACCTTTCTGTCTGCAAGGAAGTATCCTGTATTTTGTCTCTTATTTTCATGAACCCTACAGGAGTTCTTGGGGTTTTTTACATCTCTGCAAGAGACTTTGATTCTTCTCATAGCTTTATAGCAAAGGTTTAAACCTGAGTCACCTGCTCTTCCCATTATCTTTTAGACAGGCACAGTGGATGTAGGTAGGTACCAGACCAGATCAGGGCTCATTTCCAAGTATCATGAGCAGAAGGAGGCTGCTCCTTCTATGTCCGCCCAAAGTCAAATGCCCTGTTTTAGAGACGTGCCAGCATATACCAGGCAAATGCTCTCGTTACCCAGCTTTGGATAACTGGAGGCAGTTGCTTTCTTAAGGCTTTTTTTTTTTTTTCTTGAAGCTTTTCTTTGTGTGAATGATTAAATATGCATAGAGACAAAAATAGATGGATTATAAACCCTGGTTTTCAGGACATTCAGTCAGTAAATGGGAGGTACCAGGGAGATAGAAAATGACAAATAACTTACTGTAAGTAATTGCATGTTCATACTGTGATATCTCTGACAGAAAACAATGTGGGGAGGCAAGAGCTGGCAGGAAAGCTGTTCTTACAAGCTGGGGAAGATGCTTTAACCATGATGTGCTTGGTCTGCCCCAGCCATTCCTACAGGTTCCCTCTGGTCGATTTGTGCTCTGAGTCGACCTTTGGGAGTGACGTCTTCTAGACAGATGGGTAGGAGAAAATCGTTTGGAGGAGTCTTGTTCTGGAACTTCAATTCAAGCTGAAAAGCTTGGAGGATGAAGTCAGAGCTGAAAGAGTCAGCAAGTGCTTACATGAGAATAAGTAATACTTAAATTCTGACTCCTGTGTGATTTCAGCATTTGTAAGGCCAGAGAGTAGGAGACCTTTAGGGACAAGATTCCTAGCTGTCACGGTCTTCTGGAGCACTTCCAGTGGTCTGAGGTCTGCTATGTGCTATTCTAGCAGACTTGGATGAGAAAAAGAAGCTTTCTCAGGAAGAGGACTGTCAGTGAACGAAGTAAGTTTGTTCTACCTATGTTTTCAATTCATACTGGTTTTCCTTCAGTGTAAAACTTCTGTGCTGGTTTGACTGAAAGCAAGTAAATTTTCTTCATGCAATTATAAACTTATTTTTTGTAGCTAGCATGGTCATTATTTGGATTTAGTTTGAGAACAAGAAGATAACACCCCAGCACAGAGATAATGTTTTTCTTCAAGTGGCTTTCCAGTGTATTAGAGTTGGAACAAAGAGAATGCAGGAGCTTACTGTTATCTTAGCTGTTGTCTGGGATCTAAGGACTGTTCTGAGGACCCTGCCCAGAGGTGTGAGGCAGCTGGGAAGGGGGGCATGGATGGGGCAGAGCTTGACTGGCATCCAGACTGATCAATAAGAATATTCCATGCCATTAGCATCATGCCTCATATTTAGGGAGAACTGGGTTTTTCTGGCTAGAGATAGAAATGGAGACCTGTTGCAAGTCTGCTCTATTTTGGTTGAGTTCCGTTAGGGAGTTGCTCTGTTTGACCTTGCACTTTACTGACTCAAAAGGTGTGTGTAGTGTTACTACATTAAAGATGATGAAGTACTTACAAGTAAGACATTTCAGAAGTTAGACAGACAAACTGATAATATCAGATTCTAGGGCCCAAGAGCTCACAGAGGTATTGTTACACATTATGGTACTATAGACTCAACGAATACAAAGCAACATGGGGGAAAGTTATAAACTGATTCTTGACTAAAAAGCTGTATGTGAAAAGGTACCGTCTTACTCAGCAGTTAAGATGCTTAGGTGCGTTCTGAGTAATCTTCTGACTTGAAATAATTTTTACTGTTTTTCTTGCTTGTTAGCCCTTCAGAATTAAAATAGCTTTGAGAGAAGAAGCTGGATACTGCTCCTTCCTGTATTGAATTGACAAAATTGTATTCTAAGTTTCAGAGAGTTAAAGTGAACTAACCAAAAGATCAATTAGTAGCTGTCCTTAAAGAAAAAACATGTTTTGTGCCTCAAAATTTGAGTCTTCATATTAGGCAATGCCAGGAAAGGAAAGGAAAACTGTGGTCACATCCCAGAGCTGGAATTGAGGAGAGCTCTGCTTGTAAGCACAGACGGAAGTTGCTGTGAGACAGTAAATGTACAACCACCTCAAGTCACTTTTCAAAGAGCCACTACACTTCACAGACACTGAAGCATAGTAAGTCTGATTAACAGTCTGTCTACCACTTTAAAAGCAGATGCTGTGAAAATGCAGACAGGATAAAAAGTTTAATCACAATAGCTCAAACTAATGAACAGTTCATGCCATTGCATTCTGACTGAGAAGCAGACAACAGAGTTAATAGTAAAAGACAAAAATCCTTAGAAGCGCAGTGGATACCTATGATATCAGCAATAGTCTTGAATGACAACCATCCCTGTGGATCAAAGGGAAAAAAGGATACCCATGCGACTTAAGTTATAATTTCTGAGAAACTGGGAGTCACACAAGACGTTTCAAAATTTACAGCAGGAAGAAGCTTGAATTTGCAGCAAGTAATAATTAGGAGGGAAGCTAGAACAGGGAGTTCCAGAGCAAGCAATGAAATAAATGAAAAGTATAAATTAGAGTCTTCCAGGGTGTGAGAACCAGTAAGCCTATGAAAGAATTAGTGGATGCGTTGGATCAAGGGAGGTTTTTTCATATCCACCTTCAGTTTTGAGGATGTAGGAGGCTTTTATAATCTTGTCTTGCATCCATTCTATTTTTTACAATTAAGTAATTTTTAGAGATTGAGATCTCATAAGGAGACATGGTAGATTTTAAAACATAATATGGCATACTTCTAAGAATTCCAGATAAATTCAAGTGAGAAGTAGTTGGGCACCTAGGTTTCTTGCGTAAGGAAAATATGTGGTCTCTCATAGAAAGCTGCCATGCTCCTAGAGCATCAGAAGAGGCAATACAGACTGTACCCACAATTTAAAAACAGGTGCTAGGGATGAAGCAAGGAAGCAGAATAGTGAAACTTTCATCTGTTTCTTGAAAGCTGGTAGTTAAAAATATGTCAAAATGCCTGGAAGACTATGATAACCAAGATGAATCATTTAAACAAAGAGTATCTCATAAATCCCTTTCTCAGTTTTCTGGATGTGTCAATAAAGAAGTTATTAAAAGAGAGAAAATTAATCTGATATATTTAGATTTTTAAAAGGCCTTTTAGACTGCTTCACAAAGACAAAATCTTGATAGGGAGAACGGATTGCTAATGTAGGTCACTTTGGGGCCTTATCTTGTTTCATATTTGTATTCATGGCCTTGGCATAAATAAAAAGAGCATTTGGATGAAATTTGCTGATGGCATAAGGACAGAATGATCAGGATGTTATAAATGAATACTGAAAGAGCTCTGAGATTTGGATGAAATTGAATTTTGGATGAGATTCAGCTATGCAAAATTTAGTGCCATGAATTACGGCCTTTTTTTTTTTTTTTTTTTCCCTGGGACCTCACCAGTTGGAAATGAGAGAGAATGAGGAAAAGGACCTTTAATTATTAACTGATCACACACCCTGAACTGCTAAAAGGTAAATGGGATCCAGGAAAGTATCAAGCGAATGTTTTATTTAGAAAATCACCTATAGAATATTGTGAATAGCTCTGATCAGTCATTCTCAATAAAGATTAATTCAAACTGAAACAGGTGTCAGAATGTCTTCTAGGATTTTCTGGAGAACGAAGATTGTGTCACTGTAGTTTTGGCTTAACAACCTTGACTAGTAAAATTGAAACAGGGAAGAGATCTGATGGGTAGCCAGAAACACACCTAACAGTAATCAGCAGATAGAGAAATGAGCTTTTAATTGAAAGAATGCTACTAGTTTAAAAAACAAATAGGTATAGAGTGGCCTCAGTTAGGCTGAACAGTAGGAAAAAAACAATCCAGAATTAAGTAGGGACTTTCCAAAGTGGCCTTCCCTAAATTGTGCATACAAAAAATGTTAAAAAATTTTAAACATTACAGTGTAAGATGAGATTAATTGTCTTTGAACAAGAACTGTCCTATAAGCAGCAAGTAAAGAGTGCAATTGAAAAATTAATTTTTATCATGGCAAAAGGTTAAAAGCAATATACCTTCAGGATTTATCCTGTGCCCTGTGTTGTGTTTATTGTTCATCTGGAAAGAGGAGAGAAAAGCAAACAGTGAAGCAACAACTTCTGCAGAAGACAAAGTAATTCAGTATTACCCATATTAGAGAGGACTCTGGAAGGCTTCAGTCGGACCTAAACAGGGAAGGTGACTAGGCAGCACAACATTAATTGAAATTCAATGTCAACAGTGCAATGGCAAGGGAAACATTTAGGCTCATGTTACCCCTTGTGGGGTTTAAGCTAACTCTATAATAATCACAGGCATGATATTTCAGTGCCAGTGTGGACAATCTTGTCTGAATGCTCTGAGGAGGACATAGAAGTCTTCTCTTAAAGAGGAGATTTCAGGAAATGGTGACCTGAGCAATTAAGGCATGTAAAAACTCTGGGAGATTAATAAAACTGAAATCGCTATCTCAGAAAGGAGTAATATAATAGAGGACACTTAGTTTATGAAAAAATCACTAGAGTAGAAAAAGTAGATTTGAGAGCCTCTGTTCTTCCTGTATCATAATATGAGAACAAAGGGACCATTCAATGAAACTGTGGAGTGAAAATGGGGAAACACTTCTCCATGTCATGAGATTACACTGATGAATTCATTGCTGAGGAAAGTGGTTGAGCCAGAGACTTCACTAGCTTTCAGAAAGAACTGGACTTATATGTAGTTCTCATGAGTTCCTAGCACTGCCATCAATGACAATAAATTTGGGACAGGGTATTTTATAGGGTTATGTCCCATGACCTGTTGAGAGGTTGTGATGGGAAATATCCTGGCTGAGGATGCTGAATTATCTGGTAGGTGACTGATGCCCAGGAAACACTGTAGTGGAAGATGTCCCAAAGCTGTGTGAGTCATGCTGAAACATAACTGAATTTTGGAAGATACGGAGCTTGAGATGGAGGCTGACTAATGTTTCCTTTCATGGACAGGCATCTGCTGTCCTACTCTTCCACTCAGCCTGAAGCGTTAGAGTGGAAACAGGAAAAGGAAACAGCCAATTAACTTGAACTTAATTCAGTTTCTTCTCTAAACTATTAAAGCTTTCTCATCAGTCCACATTTGAAAGCACAACATACTGCTTCAAGTGGTGTTACTGTTGGCCACCCACGATTTTAATTACTTGCGGGATTTTTTGCCAATATTGCTAACTATGTTCTGAAGTTGTTGGTTTATAGGAATAGTCGACATCAGATGCCTTTCTGTCCAATGACAGAGGAACTGGAATAACTGTGTTCCTGTGCATAATCAGAAGATTTTTGTCTCAAACATTTGAAGAGACACATGAATACAAGGAGGGGGAAACAGTATTTGGAAAGGCTTATATAAGGTTTTTGAAGGATTTTTGAATGGCTGCTGTTCTGAAAATACTGCCCTCTGCTTAAGGAGTCTGTGTCAGGGAGAGAGATTGCTTGATGACAAACAAATTAGTAGTAAACATTTGCAGAGTCCCTAAACACCAGCAGGCCTGATTCAGTCTGTGAGCTTTGAAATGTTAATGTGAATCCTCCTTAGGCCTTCTTGAGAATTGGTATGAGCCAGCAGTTCTGCTCTGGGTTGCTCCAAATGGCATTGCTGCAGCTATGACATGCACTTGGTGATGATGCAAAATATTCAGAGCTAAGTTAGCCTGCAGCCTCTGGAAGAATTGCTGTCGGCAAGATGAGTAACCATATACTCAAAATGACCAATTCTGGGCTGGAAGGCTTATTTGCTATTTGATTTTTGCCATGCAAAATAGTAACTCAAGGATACAATGAAAGAGGTATTTGTATTTCCCATTACTCCTCTTCAGTTCTTCATAGGCAGCACTAGATATAAGGAAGCTCTCTTTTCCAACTCAGAGAGAATGTGGAGATCTGTAGATGAAGCTCTGGGAACACAGGAACCCTCTATTAAGTATTCAGATTAACCTGGCTTTGTTTCAAAGCAGCATTGGCTTTGGCTCTGACAGGGAGTCTTCGTGTCTGAGTTCAAATCAATGGGAGTTGTGTGGTAAAGCATGACTCTGGTAGAGCAATGCACTTGACCTATTAACCTGTGTTTCCAATAATCTGGATCCTGAAAACCAGCAACAAGCTCTCATTTTCTAAAGGCAATTCAGCTAAAGAAAAAAAAACAAACAACCCAATAAACTTGGCTCTGTCGTCATAGGGAATCAAGCGTTACATATAGAGACATGCTTGTGAAAGATATCTTTGGACCTAAACTGCAGTAGTCCCTTGCCCCAAATGATTTTAGTGCCATGCAGAGAGCGTAAAGTAGTTTGGAAGTGTGAAAAGTGAACAAAGTGTCTATAAATTGGCTCAGTGCCCACTTACGGAGAAAGGCTGACTCTGTGGTAGTAGTAAATTAAATTACTCTTCTCTAGCTTTGAAGCTAATGAGCATGGACTGACCATACTGTTAAACTCACCCTCCATAACAGGCTGGCTGCATGCGGACGTCCTTTTGGACCATTGCTTACCACGTGCTGACTCCTAAAACATTATCAGAACTGTTTAGAAGATGGCTAGTTGGCTGCGAACATCAAATTTCAGTGCTGGGGAATGCTCTCAGACACCATTTCATTTACTAGTGTGGCTGTGTAACCAAATCTCTGTCACAAAATAGTTTGGAGTCAATGAAGATCTGCTCCTGGCCTAAGCTGTAAAAAAAAAAAAAAAGTACATATATATATTCTTAATAAAAGCCTGTGTCTATGAAGTTTCTAGAGTCTCCGGTGTCTTTCAGACCCATGTAACTCAGTGCCATCATACTGCAGTGGGATGACGTTACCTTGTTTTGGAGCAGAGCAGTGGGCTGACAGATTGGTGGGGTGTCTCAGACTGCCTAGGTTTGTGATGTCTGTGGAATCAGGTGTTTAACTCAAAATGACTGTGGAACACCATCTGTCCCCGACTGCCTCCCAGCAGTATGATGGCAGACAACGCTGTAGTGTCTGTCTCTGCTCTGCATCCTGAGGTAACAGTTGTGAATGCATTGGACCGAACATGAAACTGGAACACGAAGCTGAAACATGCAGCTGTAGAAAGCTGGGTGAGAGAATCTCTGCTGGTTAGAGCCCCTCAAACACACACCCTTCCTGTCTTGCTGGTGGGCGTCAGTACTGATGTAGAGAATAAAAAATGTTTACACCTGCACCAGGATTTTTTCCAATCAGCTCTTTTTGGAAGTGGGGATGCCGCATTGCAGAGTTCCTTCCTGGGACCATGCTGAGGGTCACAGTACTGGCAAACATCCACACACAGTCCCTCTGTCTTTAATGTTATGAGTGCAGCTTCCACTGACTGCCCTCTCCTGGGGTTTACAGAAGCTGTTAAAAGAAATGCCTCACCTTCTGCAGTGGAGGGCTTGTTTGGGCCCTCATGACACCATCAACAGCACACACGGGAGTCTGTGTCAAAAATGACATATAATATAGGTGAAAAGTACCAAAACAATGTGGATGGTCTTCATTAGTTTTGTGTGGCAAGAAAAGGTGCAGCCCTGAGACTGGGTTAGTGAAGCAGCTGCTGCACTTCCACAAATAGTTTCACAGAGGGCAGAAGCTGGTGCTCGTGCACCAACATCCACATGGAGCTTTAGTGTGGCTGCCTGCTCCCGGGATTTCATCAGCCGAGTTGCTGGGAGTGACAAGATGTCATGAGTCATCTCTGCCTCTGGGAACACCAGAGTGGGTGTTCTGTGCCTGAGCGGTTAAGTCAGTTTGTTGGAGCTGGGCTGGAGCAGGGAACAGGGGCAAGAGCAAGGCTGGCACAGAGAGAAGCACAAAGGCAGGGTTTGAACAAGGAGGTAGGTATAGGTGGGAGCAAAACCCAAGGAGGACTACAATCAAATGCCATCAGAATGCCCTGCTTCTGAATTACCCATGCAGCTTTTAGGTTTGGGAGAAAAAATTATTTTTTACCAGGGAACAATTAAATGACAACAGGGTAAATTTGGGACTACCTGCAGAAACTCTTGTGCTGTAGTTTAAGCCAGGCTTTAGCAGAAGCTGCAATAGTGCCCATGAAGGAAAAGGAATGTGTCAGGGCAAACCATCTGATGTGAGATCTCTGTCTTTCATGAGGCCTCTGCCCGTAAGCCAGCAAGGGGGGACCTTGGTGAGACAGAGAGGGAGTCTGGGGCTGGCTGGTGCTTTATTAGTTCCTCAGTAAGTAGAAGTGCAATCTTACAAGGAGATTTCTGCAACAGGCTGATGGGGTTGGTAATTTTACATTCATTAACTGACCCACTGTGGATGACTCATCCAGCAACTCTCAGAGCTAGAGTGATTTCTAATCTAGGGTGAGCTAAACCACAAACTTCGGAGGTTAGGAGAGAGTCTTGACTACAGCATGTGCAATAGTCAAGAAAATTGTCAGTGTTGAACTGAAAACTGTGAAGAAGGCTTGCAATGACAGATATAATCTGGAATCTAGATTAGATTAACTAATAAATACATAATCTAATAACATTAACATTCTCCCCCACTCCCTTGTAAAGTGAAGAAATTGTGATGTGGTCAGAGTAAAGGCCTGTGGAATAAATTAAGAACAAGCCCCGCCCGGAGAATGGCGAGGGCCTGGATCTTGGTATTTATTCTACATTTCCAGGTGCTCCTGAAATGCCACCAGATGGCAACAAAAATCCGTTTCAGCGCAGCAGCATCCTGCGGCCTGCTCAAGTCCAACGCTTTCCTGGCTGAAACGTTTGCAAGTCTGCAAAGGCTGCCTGCCGCTTCCCCGCCCCCGAAAAAAGGGAGGGGGGGAGGAGGGAAAGAAGAAAAAAAAAAAGCCGATGTGATTTTATCGTCACTAAGCACGTATACGCTGGCTTTTTGTGGAGTCGGATACGGGAGGACAGTGAGGGGGCGGTGACTGGCGAGCTGAGCCATCTACAACGGTGGGTGGCGGGCTGGTGTAAGCGGCTCTGCAGTCGCGGGCAGCCCTTGCTCCTGGTGAAGAGGAGCGTGGATGTGCCAGCCCACACTGCCATCAACCTCTGCTGGTTGTGCAGATGTATTCTCGGTGACCCAGAAACAAAAATAGCTAGGAGAGAATTCAGGACAGGCATTGAGATAGATGATCTGGCTTTGGGAAAGCCCCGAGGAGCACCGTAGCTGGGACCAATGCCGTCCAGTTTAGGGTGGGGAAGTGGGGGGCAAGAGGGGTGCAGGGCTGCCAAGGCATCTTAAACTGGCAAACTGAGTCATGCAGTCACTGTTGTGAGATTTATCCTCAGATCAAAATTAATTTTCTCTGGCAGCTTCAGTCACCATTGTGACCTCAGATGACTTGAGCACAGTTGCCATGGGAACCGGTCTGTTCTTTCCTGCATCGCATCCACTTATTGTCTCTGGCAAACAACTGTCAGCCAAACATTGAAATAAATCAGCCAGCCCCTCTGTGCCCTCTGCCTGTCTCTGCCCTCCTATTTTGCAACAGGTTACTCCTAAGAGAATGGCTGCCAGATCTTAGCCCTGCTCCCCGCTACCCACTAAGCACAAGCACATTGCTTAGCAACTGCTGCCTGAGGTAAGCGGGAGAGCCAGTTTCCAGGGGCAATGAGTACATTTTTACATCATAAATAGCTGTTTGGGTACGTCACCACACACCTCACAGCCTGCCCTAGCTGTTTGCCAGGGCTCGGTTCAGGAGCAAAAACAGCTTCAGGCACCAAATGACTGCAGGAAACTGAATCCCTAAAAATGGCCCTAGGACTGAAAGAGGTGAGCTTGCAAAAGAGGGTTTCCCTGTAGCACACACAGCTAGTGTAGCTAATATAGCTAATTTAGCTAATTTGGAGATGGGTGGGTCATCTGCCAAGTCCTGGCAGCATTCCAGTTGTTCAGAGAAAGCAAAAAGCAAGAGAAAGGAAGGAGAGGAAGGAGGGGAGAGTGGTGAAGAGAAAAAGGGGAAGAAAAACGGGATGGCTGGGAGACCTGGGGCAAGGAGAGACAGCAGGTTTGGGTGACTGGGAGGGCAGATGGAAAGTGGCATGATGGGCACCAGAGGGAAGAGTGGGATGCAGCTGAAGGTGGGACGATTTGGAGTGGGCGAGTGTTGAAATGAATGCTTACGAATATTTAAGTACCCCAGAAAATCTATCTGAAACTTGTAGCTAAAAGGCAAGATAAAGGAAATTTTAAGTTGCAAAAAGATCTAGAACTGGGAACCTTAGGAAGGATGGGACTTGGCTGTAAATCTTTAGTCTTACGTCACAGGAAGGAAATGCGCAAACTGTTTTCAAGTGCACATGCAACAGACGTGACATACATTGCAGATCCCCTGCAACAAAACAGCAAGAGCTCTGCTGTAGACAAATAATAGTGCCTTCTATAGTGCACTGTCAACAGAACAGCTGTAGGAAATTTTATAGATCTGTGCACGTCTGGGGAGCAGACTAAGAAGCTCTTTATGCTGGTTAAACCAAGATCATGCATCAGTATTTCTTCAAGTACAAAAGGATACAGCAAAACAAATAATTCTTTTTTGTGCTATTTAACATTATCCATGATACATTATGGATATGTGTGCGTGTGTGTGGCTTTGTAGATGGTCTGGCTTTTTATAGCTTCCTGTTGGTCGTTTTTGGTAGCTTCTGCCCTCTTTTAGCAGCAGCAAGGAAAGAAAATCCAAGCCACTGGAGGAAACAATTAGGTGCCATTAGAGCCAAAAGCATTGCAGTATATTAGTGTGCATTTAAAGACATAAAAGACCTACTAATTGACCTTAAAGTTGAATGAGTAACACAAAATAAATATCTGGAATCTTGCTAAAGTTTCCCTAATAAATCAGCCATCCTCAGCCTCAAAGAAGAACATTGTGTTTCAGCTGACACAGACAGTTTTGACACTCATCAAGGCCCGTTGTCTCACAAGGAAAAGAAGAGCAATCTGGAATCCCCAGCAGACCTGACGCTATCTGGTGTCCCCAGGCAGTAGCTGTCAGAGAGGAGTGCTGGAGTGAGTTTGCTCCCCTCATGCAATCCATTTTTTGCTACAACCTGCCCTTTCCTAGGTACTAGAGGCACCACTGGGAAGGTGGAATCAGGCCTTCTTGTTGTTCTCGATGTGAGCTGTTACTCAGCCCTATCTGTAACCTTTTGCCTTCATGCTTTAACTCCAGCATTATTTTCTAGTCTCTCTTTTGTTCCTTTTCTGCCTCCCTGTATGATTAGTGACAGTCCTCTGGGATCCTAGCCTCACCTTATCTATATCCAAGACAGAAAAGGACTTCTTTGTTCTTCTAAAAAAAAAATACCATCTTTGAGACAGAAGCAATAAACTTGGAACGAGAAGCAAGCTCATGTTAACATAAACATGCCAAGGGGAAGGATCTAAATGAGAAAAGCCATGTGATTCACCTGGGAGTGAGTAAAAATCCATCTTGTGGGTAGATGAGGGGAAGGGAAAGGAAGGGAAGGGAAAAGCAAGACTTGTGTCCTGTTTAGGATGATGAAGAAGCCATGTAAAGGAGCTTCTTTGGAACAGAAAGGGAGGAAAAAGAGATGAGTACCAAAAGAACAAAACTGAGGAGAAACTCTTGGAAAGGATGTCAGAAACTGATAAAAACTGAGAGATGTGCAAATAAACACTGTTTTCTTGCCTGAATTAGGATTTAAATCACCTCTTAGATTCTAACTTGATCCATTTAACATGACTCAAAGCCAGTATGCTGTGTCCACATTAGACTGGTTAAATGACCAGATTATCCTTTGTGGCTAACATCACACCTCAAACTCACTCTAGATTAAGCCTGAGAGGAGGAGATAGATGTTGGAAAAAAATTAGGCCGGGGAGGAGAAAGATGATGGAGAAGAGATGATGCAGAAGATAACTTTTGTAAAGGCAAGGGGAACGTGTAATGTGCAAGAGAGGGAGTGCAGGAGGTGGGCAGTGGCTGGGTACAGAGCACAGCACTGAAGCTTGGGCATGAGAGGGCACCTGTTATGGGGGAGTGCATATGGGGCAGATGCAAGAGTGTGTGGTGAGAAAGGGAGGCTGGAGGAGCCAGTTGCACATTCGCATTATGTTACTTATCTTGGAGCTTTGGATGCAGAGATGCTAAGGTGGAAGAGAACAGAAGGACCAGGGGATAATGGGATGACAAAATTAGAAGGCTTGAAGTCTATTTCTAGGTCTGGCAGTGGGAGGGTGACTGCATGTCAGGGAATTAGGAAAGCAGCTGAAGAAAACATCACAGGGAAAGTGGTCAGGGCAAAGATTTCAAATGGTAACAGAGCTCCTCCATGAGAATTATTTGGGTGTATAATAGAGGGATGCTGCAGGCAGAGGGACCCCCAAGGAAACGAGGCTTGTGGGAGAGGTGGTGCAAGGTAGGAATGACAGAGGTGGTATCTGGGGTGAGCAGACATAGGCTTGTCTGTGTTGGATTGCTGTGATTGGTCTCCACCCAGTTTTTCAGGTTGTATTAGTTTGCGTTCATGCAATTTGTGCAGTGAGTGGGATAGGTGACATACATTTTCCTGTTCCCTTTGAAAAGGGGTTAAATTTATTGTCACTTAAACTGCTGTGGTTCTGTCTTAATTTCAAATTGGTGGAGCTTGACATATTCCCAGGGTCAAGTCACAAAAAGGAGCAATTGTTGCGGGTCTTCAAAGCTGCAGGGAAGTTGGGGATACAGGGGACATAGAATGGGGAGACTTGAATACCATTGATTGTTGTCAAATGTTGCAGCATCTTTCCAGCTGGGGAAGAGCCAGAGTGAAGTCGAGGCAATTGTAAGATCCTCCCTGCCATGGATAAAATCCGTATCTGCTCTATGAGTCCTACTACCACTGTTTAACATGCCACTAACTCTTGTGTATGTATGTATTTGCTCCTATTCTGATTGTACCTCCCTGCTTGAAGGATGCCAGAAAGGAGTACAGAGGCAACAGAAGAGAGGGTAAGCTATTTCATCATGGAAACTTGCAGTGGAGTATAGGGAATAGCTTATCTAGCTGACAAGTCAGTCTCAAATTGGAATTTGGAAGAGAAAATGTCCTCACAATAGGGATTCTACCCCACTGAGGTATCTTGGACACTTCCATTGGTTTGGTGGGAGTTGAAACATGACTGCCCACCAGCTGAGCATGTGATAGGGGAGGGAAAGCAGAGTGGAACTAGAAAGGCTGGTGTCTGCTGCGGAACATGGGCATGGTTTATTGCCTGAGAGCTGTGCGTTTGTCAACCACAGCTCTCTCTGGATCTCTGTAGCCATTTTTATACTAGAAAACAGAGAACCCAAACTTACCTCCCTGTTGTCTTCCAGGCACCTTGAAAACTGACTGATGGAAGGGGCTGGGCAGGTTCAATGTCCACCGTTGCTGCCTGGCAGGAGACAGCTGATGTCTGCAGAGCATAAACTTGTACAAACCTGCTTCAGCACAACAGTTTACATCAGGTCCAGAAATTAGGTGATTAGGAGGCCAGAATTAGAGACAGAAAAAGATAAATGGTGTTCAAGCATCTCATGTCAATTCTCTGTGAGTGGGGTCAAGTGCACTACCAGCTACCAAGGTTCTGTTCAGCCTTTTGAAGGTCTCTCTGGAGAGAATAGTCCATAGGGTTGCAAGATTCTGTGTTGTTCAATGTTAGCTTGGTCCTGTCTTTGACCAGGTTGTGTCCTGCCAACAACAGCTTAGGAACAGTGTCACAGTACTGAGCAGTGCTTATTCTTCTCAGTAAAAAAAGCAATATGCTTGGGATCACGTAGGCAGTCATGATGATACTCTCATTTTCTGTGCAGCAATATCCCAAGGACTGTACCCCAGCTTCTTTTGGTGCCTAACACTGCCCAGTGAGTTCTTCCCAGTTTAGGGTGATTGTCCTAGTGGAACATCAGTTTCCTAGTCACCTAAGCACAAAAATTTGGAGTGCAGCTCTAAAGGTCATTTTCTTGTTTCTGATCTGGGCTAAGTGGACAGAATCTGGCATGTGTGGGTTCCCCTGATAGCATCGGCTGTGTACATTCCCAGCAGGCAAGTGAGGGTTTATGATCCATAACTACATTTTCTTGCTTCCCAGCAAATGATTCTTTGGTGCCAGAGGCTACAAGTGAGTAAAGGAGCATGAAATCTAGGATGAACATGGAACACATAGAAAATACAGCATTTGTAGTGGCTCTTTTTAGCAGACCTAGAAGGTACCTGCGTCATGAAGTCTGCTTTTAGTCCAGAAGAAGATTGTGGATTGTCTAGCTGGTGAAGCACTGGGCCTCTGGATATTTGGTTTAGTTTATGGCTCCATCACAGATTTTCTCTTGCGTCAAAACGTGTAATTGATACATGCCTGGTTCCCATGTCAGCAAACCAGAGCTAATACAAATTGTTTTCCCTTCTGCCTGCGGGTGTTGAGATAGCTGTTCAGGGCACGGCTATCTCCTACTGTTTAGATAGTGTTTTCTACAGTCATCCTGGTTTAAGATGGACACTTTAAGAGGACTAATTAATGCCATTAATAATGGATCCCTAGCTGACTCCAGGCTCTGAAGATAATATCATCAGTAGTTTCATTTGTTGGTTTCTGCAATATTCTGAGCTCTCTGGAGTAAACTCTGGAAGAATCAGGGGAGTGGCTGCCATGGGGAAGTAATTCCAAATCTTACACTGAGCCTGACACAGAATGGGATGGGATTCAGGGAGGCTTGGTTCTGCTGGATGAACATCTATTTTTCTCAGATAATGGCAACAGTTGTCAGACATGTATTTTGCTACTACATTTTGCCCCATCGTTTAAGGTGTTCCCATAAATCTTGCAACAACACTTGGTTAGGAATCAATTGCAGATAAATGTTATTTATGGAGTTTTGAGCTTCACTGCATTTTTAAGTCAATTTAGGATCTCATGTGACTAGCACATTGTCCTGTCTGTCTCTGATCCAGTGATTCTTCTGAAAGCCTGAAGAATGTGTTATCTGATAAGTCTTTGGACCTGTTAAAGGTGGTTTGGCTCGGGGTCCCAAATTCCAAGGGAAACCTGAGCTCTTGGCATGGGTTAGGCTGAATGGTTGTGGTGCCCTGTACCTTTGTGATGCAAATAGCTGCACAAAGCCTGCAGCTAAAATCAGGGATAGTGCAGGAGATATTTCTTGACCAAGAGAAAATTACTGAGTTGCTGAAGTACTGGGATTTCAACCAAAAAGAAAATTCTTCTGCAAACAGTGGAGGAATCCTGTACCTGTTCTGTCCCCATTACTCAGTGCTGCATTAATTGCTTCACGTCACACAAAAATGCTGCAAGAACATCCTTCCCTTACCCTGTCATGCAACTTGTACCCAGTTACTTTCTAAAAGTCAGAAAAATATCACATACGAGAAAGACAGAGGTTTCCATATCAGCTGTTTCTGTTTCTCCTTTTCATGTTTATTATGTTCTTGTCCTTTCTTTCACAAATATATTTCTTATGCACAGCTAGTCCTTTCTTGCATCGTCTTAACCTACATCTTGTTATTCTCTCACTTTTTTGTCCTCGCTTTCCTTAATTTTCTGTAAGATAGAGATTTTGTTCCCTTATTTTTTGCTTCAACTGTTCTTCATCCCTTTTTCCATTTCTCTGTCTCACTGTGCTACCACAAGAAGATCTAGAAAAACAGATGTGAGTTAAAGTTGGAGAAAAGGAGTTCTACAGTGACTGTAGTGCCAGGACGCAGGCTCAAGTTAGGAAGCCTAAACAGGCCATACCCTACTACTGCCTATGCACACATGAGAGAGTTTCCCAGGACCACATCAATGTCTGTCATAGTTCACCCACCCTTCCTTCAGCTGATTGTTCTACAAACAGGTAGTGTAGTGCTTGTTATTTAAGACAGACTTAAATGCAGGGTCTTCTGAATCTGAAAAGAGATATAAGCAGCATTTAGGAAACCACACCTAAAAACCATGTTCCCCCCAAAACACACTCAGTGGCTACCGTAAACTGGAGGCAAAATTCTGTCATTGCTTTATTTCTGAAAATTCTCTTTGCATCCTTTCTAGATGAGACACAACATGCAGAGATGATTAGTGTGCTTTTGGGAAGCTCTTCTCATTACTGGAGGCAACTGCAGTGGTGTAGGCCCTAAGAAGTTAGCAAGTGGAAATTCTGAGTCAGACAGTGGGACACATCCCCATACAAAGAATAAGTAAGAATGCATTGGGTATGAAGCATGAGGCAGCCTGATTCTTACCTTACATGGCATAGGTACAGAGAGTTGGCTTTCTAGTCTTCATTCCAGTCATTTTCTCTATTCTTATTAGTAGCATTAGTAAAACATTTTTAATTTTTCCAACTCTCTTCTCTCTGTCCTTTTTTTCCTCCTGATCACCTGTCCCTAGCGGAAAGGGGGGAGAGGGAGGGGCTGAAGGCTGAAGATGGGGAGGAAGGGGGCTAACAATACATCTGCCACGGTTTTATTGTCACCCCGCAATCAAAGCCCTCGACACCAGGGATGAGGCATCTACTACTTCTCTGGGTAACCTGTGCAAGTATTTTACCACCCTCATTGTAAAAAAATTTCCTCCTCATATCAAGCCTGAATCTCCCTTCTTTTAGTTTTAAACCATTACCCATTGTCCTATTGCAATAGACCCTGGTAAAAAGTCCATCGCCATCTTATAGGCCCCTTTTAAGTATTGAAAGGCCACAATAAATTCTCCCCAGAGCCTTTTCTTCTCCAGGCTGCACAACCCAAACTCTCTCAACCTGTCTTCATAGGAGAGGTGTTCCAGCCCCTCTGATCATCTTCGTGGTGGCCTTCCTTTAGGCCGTCTCCAACAGGTCCATGTCTTTCCTGTACTGAGAGCTGGACACAGGACTCCAGGTGGCATCTCACCAGAGCAGAGGGGCAGAATCACCTCCCTTGACCTATCGGCCATGCTTCTCCTGGTGCAGCCCAAAATACGATTGGCCTTCTGGGCTGCAAGCACACATTACCAGCTCATGTCCAATCTTCCATTCACCAGTACCCCCAAGTCCTTCTCTCTCATCCCTCAGCCTGTATTGATACTAGGGGTCGCCCTGACCCAGGTGCAGGACCTTGCACTTGGCCTTGTTAAATCTTAAGAGGTTTGCATGGGCTCATTTCTTGATCTTGCTCAGGTCCCTCTGGATCACATCTTGTCCCTCAGGCGTGTCAGCTGCACCACCCAGCTTGGTGTCATGTGCAAACTTGCTGAGGGTGCACTTGATCCCACTGTCTGTGTCATTGATGAAGATATTAAACAGTACTGGTCCCAATACAGACCCCTGACGGACACCACTTGTTACTGGTGTCCATCTGAATATTGAGCCATTGACCACTACTCTCTGGATGTGACCATCCAGCCAGTTCCTCATCCGCTGGACAGTCCATCCATCAAATCAATACCACTTTAATTTAGAGAGAAGGATGTTGGGGGGCGACCGTGCCAAAGGCTTTACAGAAATCCAGATAGAGGACATCTAAAGCCCTTCCTTTGTCCACTGATGTCTTTACTCCATTGTACAAGACTACTAGGTTGGTCAGGCAGGTGTTGCCCTTGGTGAAGCCATGCTGGCAGTCTCAAATCACCTCCCTGCCCTGCATATGTCTTAACAGAGAAGCTGAATGCAGGTCTCATGTTGTGGGGTATTGCACTAACCACAGAGCTACTCTGTCAATGGAGGGAAAGAGCAAGTTCTTTAATAGCTGCTTTTTTAGAACTAGAGGGGGATGAGTGCAGGTTTAGAAAGGCACAAGTTGTAGGTCCCCTCTGAAGGGAGACACCTCCCAGCAGTGCAAGTACAACATAGCCTGGAGAGTGCTGGGCTTTACTGTTTGCCTTTGCCTTTCCTTTTGCCTCTTTGCATTACAGCTCCCCTTGGTGCTGGCTTTTTTGGATTCATAGTAGCAATAGTCACCTCTCCTTGTAGGCTTTTGGTTTCCATTTAAGGGACTGAGAAAGTGCTTAGGGGATCTACTTTTAGTCTCTCTTTGTCTCAGTTCTGCATTTGAAAAAGGCTCTTTCCTCCTTTTGGTGAGACGTTGTGAAAAATGAACACTATGAGGTGTCCAGATCCTACAGTGCTGCAGAGGTGATATATATGCATATATGCGCATCATGGACTGGAGGATGGGGGTGGAGGTGCAATTAGTGACATATTTTGAAGCACTTGACATATTGTTCTGTGATCCCCTGAAGACCGAGGATCTGGCAAGATAGCTCTGTTCTGTGTCTGATTCCAACTGGCTGTACCAGAAGCATAGAATCGTAGTAGGAATAACCAAGCAGTCCTTCAGCTGGAGACATCTGACTCAAAGGCACAGTCCCTGACATCACACCCAAATTCCTGTGCTCAGTCTCACTCAACCAGTTCCTCTTTGGTTTGGGCATTTCTTTTATTTCTACCCCCTAAATTTTCCTACTGTTTTTCTGAGTAGAGGGTGTGTAGATGTCTCGATAGGAGATGTCTGCTTCCTGGTCTTACTTCTGAAAAATCTCATTGTGTTATCTCTGTCCCTTCACTCTTTCCACCGCCAAGGAGATTCAGTTTCCCAGGGTCCCAGGGAGGATGTCTGTTAGAGTGACTGCTGTGAGGTATTTGCTTGTTTAGAAATTCAACTGCTTAGGGACTGTGGGTTGAAATATGCACATATGTATGTGTGTGCGTGTGTGTGTGTGTGCATGCCTAGGTGGGTCAGAAGTGAGGATTACTGAGAGGGACTCTGTGGTATACTGTAGGAAGGTAAAGACAAGGAGCCTCAATGCAGCCTAGAGGAACACGTAAGCAGTGTGCAGGACTGAGGGGCCTCTGCAGTGTGGCTGAGCACAAGGACAATGACACTGAATATGCTCCAGCTGTCTATAAAAGTAGCAGTCACTTTCAGTCATCATGTTTCTGAGGCTTCCACATGTGGTACTGGCTGTGTCTGCCAAAAAGCCTGCTTTACCTGGCCTCCCTCTTTCCTGGCACTGGCACAGCTGATAGCAGGGCTGCTGCACCTACTCTGTGTGCTGAGGATGTGAGAGACTGCACGAGGATGCAGCCCAGCTCCCTCTGGCCACCTCTTATCTGCCAAAAGGCTGATGGCACTGAAGGGCAGCTCCCCACCCCCACTCATGCTTTGAGCCCTGCAGTGACAATACCATCCTTTCCCAAAGGACTTTGGGACAGAAATGAGGGAAGTACAGCTGCAGAGGGGGGGTAGAGGCAGTTAAAAAGGATGAGAGAAGGAGTGATGATGGGAAGCATGGCTGGGGAAAGGAGGAGCCATTGATAGGTAGCAGGGCGATGAGGCAATACATGTCAAGAGAAGAATGTACAGAAATATGTACATTGCTCAGAAACAGACACAGCAATAGGGAAAAGGACAGATGGAGGAACCACAAAGGGATGGAAAGAGTCCTGAAGAAAGTGAAAGAAGGGAAACAGAAGAGACATGGCCTGACAGGGAGAAGGCATGAATATAGGAGGTGCCAAGAGGTGGCTAGAGGGTTATGTGACATGCTGAAACAAACACACTCAGCCAGTGGGCACAAACATGGTGCCTGGCCCTGCCTAGGGCAGAGTTCTGTAGAAGCGGAACTATTGATGTTTAAAAATGCTGCTTAGTGGCTGGAAGACCACACACTGAAGAGAGCAGGTTTAAAGACTGGATAGCCAATTAAAGACAGTCTTCCCCTGTGCATGGTTTCCCTTCTGTATCTCCCCTCATTAGCACTCTTGTAGCTCTGTCAGTGGCCAGGGTTAATGGACTGACCAGCATGTATTCCCTGCACTATGGCTTCTTGTGATCCTAGACCTGCCATCCCATTTCTTTAGTTTAATTTCTGAGCTAGGGAATGGCCAGCTCTACTTATCTGTATCATCAACAGAGGAATCTACACTCTTCCTCATGCATCCAGTCTCTGCTTTCCCAGGTCCGTTTCCCCATACTCACATTGTTTGCAGAGTGATAACAGACCTTGGCAGGAGAGCTAATTCAGGAGTATAATCTCTCTCAAACAAAGTGCACCCTGTTCCCACCTGGTCAATTAAACTGGAACAAATCTGTGCAGAAGCACTGACCTGAGGCCAAGTACTTTCCCTCCTGGAAAGATGTGTGATGGCTTCCCCTGTGAACACCACCTCAGCCCTACCTGGAGCTATGTGATAGACAGCTCCTCCCAACCGTCCACTGCCTGTTTGCTCAGACAGACCACAGCAGGGTCAGAGCCAACTTTGACAGTGTTTTCTGTGTGATACAGAAGTGTACAATCTTCCCAAATCCCCTGAAGGAATGAATCCAAGAGTGGAGGCCCTGTTGGAACAAGTGGCATAGGTGCTGTATGAAGCTGTTGCTGTGGTAGACCAAAAGCCACAGAGCAGTGCTGAGCCTGTTTCCTCGCATCTCTCCCATAATGTGCGTTACCTCTGGGGAACTCAGATCTGAAGCTTGTCCATACTCAGGATATTTAAACCATCTCTGCCTATAAGCCTATTCTTGGAGTCCCTGACCTCTCTCAGTAACGAACAGGCCAAATGCTGAAACAGGGCCACAGGGAGAGCTGTTTCAGAGCAAAGTATTTTGGGGGGAAGACTGTCACTGGAGTCATGTGGATTGGAAGGAGGGAACTGAGCAGCCAGGACTGTGACCTCTCCAGTTTGCAAAGGTTTCTCTGGGAGAGGCCTGGGTCAGAGCAGCCACGGCTCCTGTGCGATTCCCATGGCAGCCTTTTCTGGGAGTTGTCGTTGGGGACTACCAAGAACCTCTTCTTACACTCAAGTGTAAAGCAAAGAGTAGCTGTACAAAACAGCAGTTGTGGCATAACACATTGTGAATGGTTATGTAAAATATTAAAAGTGTTACCCTTCACATCTTGTTGGAAAAATAGAGATTTATTTTGAGGATTTGGTTCAGAGTGTTAAGTTTCTTAATGTTTTCAGCAAAACTGTTATCTCTATTGTTCAAGCTCTCCTTTTTTCCGGGTTTTGAGACCTTATCGCTGCAAAGAGGGATATTTTTTTGCACAACAAAATAGTAAGAAAAAAACCTTCCTCAGTAGCTACAGAAGTTTCCATTTAGGATTTTATTTTGCTTTTATTTTTGTTAATGTCAATGCTTTTGTGAATGTGAAAGTTAATGTTTGGTTTTGGACAAACTGTGCCCAGCAGAAATAAACAATAAAAATATAGGCTTTCAAATAGGGAACGGGTACACAAAAGTGCATACATATAAACAAATATAGTAGATACATGAATGCAAGCAAGCACAGATATGCAAACACAAAAATACAGTTATATATTGCTCATTCATATGAACACATGTTCACATGAATGTTCATATGTTCATTCACATGAACACATGTATATGTGCATACTTTGTATGTATGAAGTAGGATGTGTGCAAATATCTTTAGATATTTAAATGTATACTCAGAAATAAAAGCATATGTATATATATGGACATAAAGTAATACACATGTAGACATTTTAACATTATTAATTCATGCACTGGTAATCTCAGAAATGCTAGTATTTGTACGGGCACCACAATGCCACATGTTACTTATCTGTTTATGTATCAGAACATAAAGTTACTCAGATATGAATGTTTTATATAGAAGTATGGGCCCCAAAGAATCCTCCACCTGCCCAAAGAAGTACACCTGAGCATTTGCATACACAGCATCCTTGCACAGCTAGGCTAGCTGAATTTTAACTCCTCTAGTTTTCAAAAGGACAAGCAGAAACCCATGTGTGTAGGAGTGGAAGTGAGCCGTAAAAGGATGTAGGAATGATACTAGGGGAGGATAAAGGGTGTGTGGAGCACCTAGAGGGAGTAATGCAAGAGCCTGATGGGTTTGCATAAGCAGGGCAGCATTGCTGGAGGGTTAGGAAGGAGGCTGGGGAAGAGACAGAGAGCTGTATCAGGAAGTGCATCGTTTTCCCCTGAAAAGGCTGTACAAAATGAGGAGGTGGCTTAGGGGAGATGAGCCCCCGGGCTTGCTGGCACCCAGTTTCTAAGGAGGAGCAGGGCATAACTACTGGGATGGGGTGATGAGGCTGCATGCCGGGACCCCTCCCACCCCTTTTTTGGTGACTGACCCTGCTGGCAATGCAGAGCATAACAGGCTGCGTAAAGCAGCTCTTCCTAGAGATAGGTTTTAATGTTGTCTTTCCTCATCTGCTTGGGCTGGATCTCAGCACAGGAGTGGTGTGTGGTGTTTTGGAGCACTCTTCACATTGCCCTCTTCCCTGTCCTACACGGTCTGGTCTTTCTGCTCCTGGCTACTGACCGGCAAGTGTGGGGTGCTGTAGGTGGGGGGAGAGGGGTACACCACCACAGGGCAGCTCAGATCCCCTCCTGCCGGGTCAGGAGTGATAAACCCCTGTGTGCCACGTTGACTTAGCCATTGTCAGCCGAGGAGGTGGAACAAACCCGAACAGGTAGAGGTGGAGGCTCAAATCCTGCCACCTGAGTGTTTTCAATTCAACGGCAGCTAATTTAGATGACAGCAGGGAGGGGATCAGAGAAGGGTCAGCCAGGGGCTTTGTTTCTTTCCTGTGAATCCTGCTGCCATAATCACATGTGATCTTGGTGAGCCGTTTTCGCAGCCTCTGCTCCCCACCCCCCCACCCCGCCCCAGGCTACAACCCTTCATGCCATTGCTGGGAAATGTGTGAATTGGGTTGGGTACCTGGGCGCTCCAGCTGGATGAGAAATGGCTCCAGAAGTGTTTGTGAATACGCAGTTCTGCTTGTGCCCAGTTATGTGTCAGTGTGTTTCTGTGTTGGAGCTGCTGTGTCAATATGTGTGTGTATTTGCTGGGCAGTGTGTATGTACAGTGGGTGGGTTTGACTCTGCATACTGTATGTGTATGGCCTGGCTGTGTGTGTATTTTTCTCTTACTAATGTTGGGGTGTGAGAAGTATGCCTAAATGGGGACATGAGATAAGGTAGCTCACTCTGTTGAAACACCTCCACCCCATGCCATGGTGTGCAGGCCCAGACTGGCTCTATGTGCCAAGCAGGCAGCATGCCCGAGCACCCATTGCACTGGTACAGGATTGACCAGGCTAGGCATAAAATGCTGCTGTGAGGAAGCCTATGCTTTCTGATTGGTATCTGTCCGACTGAAACACTGTGGCTGGTTAAGCAGCTAGAGAACATTGTCTAGCTGCATTCCTCAAACTTCCCATCATCCTTTTGTCACGCTGGCATGGTGCCCCATATGTACCAAAGAGGGATTATTTCTATGTTTTTCAGATAAAAAAAAAGTTACACCTCCTTAAGAAATCACACTTTTCCATCTGAATGTAGTATTTTATTGAGAAATACAAAGTAAATATTAGTTTTGTGAAGACTCATAAAAAATAATCCACTCCTCATGTATGTGCTGTTCAGCTCTTGGGAAAAGAGCTGAACATTGGTGGTCTCAGCTGAATGGCAACCCTAATTCCCTCAGTCCCATACCTTCTGTTCCTCTGCTGGCCTCTTCACTCTCCTGAATCCTTTTGCTACACTGCTAACTAGGACCTTGCTAGGGAAGTCCCTTATGCTGGTGCTTTTAACTGAACTTCATTAGCCAGGTTGTTTTCTTTACATTGTCCTTCAAATTCAGTTTCTTGCTGAGAGTGGAGAAGACCACGGCGAGATGCAGCAACTGTTCTGTAAAAAAACCTCACCACAGACATTTTGGCCAAAGCCTCTCACTCCTACTGTGCAGCCTCCTGCTACCTTACCCCTGAGCCCTCAACACAGCTCTGCTGGTGCTTCCACTTCTCTAGTCTCTGCAGCATCCCAATGCAGGACTGGGACATGGGCTTTGGGGCAGTTTCAGATGTAGTTCACTTGTTGCCTGTATGTACCAGAGAAAAGGAGGCAGAAACTGAGAGAGATCGTAAGAAGGGCAGTTGCTTATAAAAACTATATACTTACAGCATTCTCAGCATGTACTTCATTATTGCTATTCTTACATGTGGACCAACATTAAAATAAAACAAGATAAATAGCATTAAAAAAAGACAAATGCATACATAGATACTCTCTTTGCTAGAAAGCCTGGTTGTCCAGGCAACTTTACTCAGAAAAAAGTGAGCTTGTAGCCTAAATGCTGGGCAGGAGTCTTCTAATCAGAGCGAAAGGACAACGCCTGAAGTGTTATGGGAAGTATATTGTCAGACACTGGAACAGCCTGCCCTGGGAAGTGGTGGAGTCACCATCCCTGGAGGTGTTTAAAAGGCATTTAGACAAGGTTCTTAGGCACATGGTTTAGTACTTGAGTTAGGTTAGGTTATGGTTGGACTCAAAGATCCTGAGGCTCTCTTCCAACCAAGAGGATTCTATGATTCTAAGCGGGACTAGGAGACCTTAGATGACTTCCTGAGGGTTGTCATGTCTCATGTGTGGCACCAAGATACGTACAGGAAACAGTATGTTGCTACTGCTTGGAGTTTCCCTCCAGTGTGTTCGTTTCTGCAGCGCTATTATTATTAATTTTTTTTTTTACGACGGTTACTTCCCCTTCACAAGCGATTGTTAAAATATTAATAATTTTTTACTTCAGTGATTCGATTAATCGACTAGATTAATAAGAAAGTTTTTCAGAGACATTAGCTCCAACCTACATTTCACTGTGGTAGAGGGCAGAGGTTAAAAGCAACTTTGGTTTAGCTGTCCTAGCCAGGTAATTCTGCAATTTTCTCCTGTACCTCTCTCTGTTTGTGTTCACCTTTTCTATCTAGTCACCTCTTATCTCTTTTTCTCTAGTACTTTGCTGCTGCCTTTTCCTTCCTTTTCTCTTTTATTCCTCTGCCTTGCCCTTCTAATCTGTTTTAGTGCTTGCTTTCTTCGCCTCATTATGCCTTTTCCTTTCTTTTTGTTTTTGCCTTCTGTCTCTTCATTGATTCTCTTCTCACTCTCTTAACCTCCTGTTGTCTACAGACCAACCTACTCATCACCCATCATCTTGTTTCTCTCTTTTATCTTTCCTCCTTTTTCCAACTGCTTCTCAGCTCCTCTCAACAATGAAAGTTACTCAAGGCTTGTGGGGGAAGCATCTGGCCCATGCCAGCTCTTATTCTCTCTCTTTTGTTCTGAATGCTCCTTTGTTATAAGCACAACAAGCAGAAAAACACAAAATCATTCATCAAGGCAAACACTGCCTTGTCCTCCTTGTCCCTGTTCCTCTTATCGCTGAAGAATTTGTTCTCCAGGCAAAATAATAAGAAACACGAGAAAGGATTCACGCAACTTGGAGGGGCGAGAGACTGTAAAGGGCTTCATGGTGTGGGGCAGCACCACTGAAATGAAAGCTGGGCAGATATGTCAAAGCAGCAAGTGTAAGGTGAAATATAGCTTGCCAGGAGCTTGGACAGGAGAGTGATGACCCTGTGGTGGATCAGCCCCTGTTGATCAGTCTCTGTTCCCATTAGGTTGTGGAAGTATGGACAGGGTGATAAGTTGTTGTTTTTGTTTGTTTGTTTGTTTTTTTAGCACCTGATTTCTTGTATTTTGTCCCTTATTGTCCCTTGAACCAAGGCCTTGTGTGTATGAAATGTGTTTGCCAGATAATTGTACCTGTCGGAGTTCCACTGATATCCTCAAAAAGCCGCAGCAAGGTGCTTCTGTGGGGTCACTTGCCAGCTTCAGCCTCTGGGATAAATTAAGATAAGAACAGGCTTGTCCACAGTTGAGGCTCTTGTTGAATGCTAGATAGGCATTCTCTGATTAAAACAGCTTTCCTCAGAAAATGTAAGTTCCCTGGAAATAAAATGTTAGTTGGCATCCACTCATTTAGACATAAAAGTGTTCTCAAAGCTTAAAAAAACCCACAACCAAACAAACAACTTGTTAAGCAAAATGTGAGTCTTTCCCAATCTTTATAGCTCCCTGGTTAGGATACTGGTGTTTTGTTGTGGAGCAGCCAGCATCAAGTTCTATCTGGGGCTGTTTCTGCCCTTAGAAATCTTATGTCTGGCAACCTGCATTGGGCCTCCTAGTGCAGCCAATACACTTTGCATAATACTTGCGTTTGCATAATACTTGCATTAACAAAAAGACTGGATGGATAGTTTTAGTTGGTATGGTGTCAGATAGCTCTTCTAAGGAGGTATTAAGGTATTTCCCGTAACAGCTGCTCTTCAGTAGAATTATCTATGATGTAGGAGGTGGGTGTGTGTCCTAAGACAGGAACAAAACTGATATTTAGGAGGAACAGGCTATGATGCAAACTTCATATCTAAATATGTGATCATCGGCAGATTAATTCAGACTGGTACAGAACTCAGTGAAATGGGATGGTGGGGTATTTTCCCCACATTCCTTAGGGAAATTTGCCTTTCAGAGATGCATTTTGAGCTTGTGTGTCGTTCTTACTTCTGTTTACTCCACTAGCTCTGTAAAGATTAGGAAGTGCCACCCACTGTGTTCTGTATCATGTTAGAGATTAAATTTTCAGCTAAACTCATATTACTTCTAAGTTGGACTGGTAGCCACGTATGTATTTAATCTAATCTAAGTTTGGATTGCTCAGCACTTACAACAGAGTCATTTGGGTCAAGAATAAACTAGGAATGAGGCCATTTCAGAAGCATGCTTTTTGCAGTCCGGAGATTGCCTGTGAAATTTGGATATGCTTAGAGCCTCTCACACTAACCAGGCAACCTCCCACACTAACCAGTGAATTAAAATCTCCAGGGCTAATGCCAAGGTCTGAGACAGCTGGTGATCAGATTCAAGGTGGAGTTTGCTATGCTTGCAAACAAATGCAAAATAAGCTAGGAAAAAGAAAAATAAATGCAAGCCAAGATTAGTCAAACAAAGAGTGTTACAGAATTAGGGCTGGATCTGGCATCCTGGTAGAAGCAAGGCTGCCACAGTTCCTTGCTCCCAGGTGCAAACAGTGGCAAGGCTGAGCTTGTATTCCCAGCAGGTACATGCACACAAACACACATATACACCACATATATACATGGCTGCCACACAGATCTACAGAGAGCATTTACACAAGCAGCACCTATGGCCTCATCCTGTTCTCCTCCCAGACTGAGCAAGCTGGAGGTTCAGTAGTGGGAAATATATATAAATATACATGTGTATAAGGTGGACCCTTCCAGGAGACATTCAGTCTGCCCCCAAATCCCAGTCTCCCCAGTTGCTGCCACCCGGGCATATGAGACCCCAAGGCTGCAGACCCCACTACACACACCACACACACACACTGCAGTAGGCAACCTGCCATGGCCTCACCCTTGGAGACACAGGCAGTAGTGGTTTTCACCGCTGGAGACCCCCAGACTCATGTAGCAGCTGGGATTGCCCTGATCCCTCCAATAGGCAGCTCTTCGCTTAGAGATATTGTCAGGCTCCCAGGCCACTGCGTGGCATCTGGTTCAGCTGGCACACCTGCACTCACTGCACCATAGGCATATGGACCCCTGAGACCTGGTACTCAGAGCCACCCATCACCCCACCCTGAAAGAAAGTATCTCACCAAGGAAAAGAGTTAGAAATAGAATTTAATAACGAGATAGGGCAAACTGTGCTAATCAAGTGCAGGGCAAGGCTGGACACACATGCTGGCCAGTCAACAGTTTACATGGATCTGTCCCTTTTTTCGCCTCATCCCTCCCTTTCCACCACTTTGAGTCATAGAATCATAGAATCGTTTCAGTTGGAAAAGACCTTCAGGATCATCGAGTCCAACCATATAGAATCACAGAATTCCTCCCCTAATCATCTCATAGTAAGTCCTGTGAAGTCCCATAATGCCCTTCTGAATCCTGTAACGTGTCTGGTGCCCCGTACACAGCACCCCCTTCCTCCCCTAGTCTGAAAGGTGCTCTAGCTGTTGACTCTTGGTGATGGGTTTCACACCGGGACAATGGAGCTGATGGCTCTCCTGGGAGAGCCCCGGGAGGGGCAGCCTCGGCAGGATGTCCCTTCCTCTGAGTCTTTAATTTGGGTTCGCACCTGCCATTGTGCCCCTGTGCTCCCCTGGGCGTGTGAAAATGGGGCCTTTGATGTGCTGATGACTCCTTTGAGTAGCTGAGGCAGGATGTCATTTGGGCTCCTCCTGCTCCTTTGTGGGTGTGGAGCTTTTATCACGTAGCTAAGGAAGAGGACTGAGCTGGCTCCTCTTGCCCTTTTACACAACCCTTTTTCTGTTGGGAATAATATTTTAACAACATCAGCTAAATACCCATGAAGGGAGTGAGGGCAAGTCTCACCTATTTAACCTGCTAATTTCCAGTTATGTGTGGTCGGGTGACCATGCCAAATAAAGAGCACAAATGAAATTAAAATGTGACTGATCCATTCCCCCAGAATCTGGTGATAAAAGTGATGGCTAGTCCCAAGATAATTTTCCTAACAATAAAAAACTGTCATAAGTCAGCTTTCTTCCCCGACCCTTGCTGTTTCCTGGAGTCAAAATGCTGGTCAGATTCTGAATTTAGTGCAGACTCTTGTTATTTGACAGTGTTTTTGCCTGAGATTCAATGCATAGCTCTTCATGACTCTCCTGGAAGGGTCTGTCAATTTTTTGACCTGAAGGATGGAGAGCAAATTTATATGAAGCAGAGTTTTGATTGAAAGGGTAACCAGTCTAGGTCTAAATGCAGCTGCAGGGTCACAGCTCAAGCTTCGCTTTCATAGATTTTCACTGTGTAGGAAAAAATACATTTAAAAACCAAAATAAAACAATCAACCAAACCAAACAACAACAACAAAAAAAACCAACCACAAATTATCTGGAACCTGGGTCTCATCCACAGCTTTGGGAAGTGGGAAGAGCCTGTGCTCTTTGTGTGGCTCTGTGCCCATCACTGCTTGTTGCTCGCCTCTCTATTTGAATGACAGACTGGAAACACCGACGCCGTGCAAACCACCCAGGATTCTACCATAAGCTGGCATTTGCGTGGCATGAAAAGTGTGGTGAATACTTTTCCATGCTGGTTCCCAGATGCTCGCTCTGGCACTGGGCAGCAGGGGCAGCAGGGCTGCCCGCCGGCCGCCCGGCCCTGTTCGCCGTGCACCATAGCGGCCCGGCGGCTCAGCACGCACGCTGCCGGAAAGCCGCCGGCCTCAGTTTTCAGTCAGAAAGCGGTGGGAGTCGCTGCTTTCGTGGGTGGTTTTTTTTTTTTTTGGTAACTGCGGGACGCCCGGGAGCTCCTCCCTGGCCTCTCCCACCGGCCCCGCCCATAACAGAGGCGATAAACGGGCGGCTCCAGCGGGGCGTAGGCGTGGTTGTTGGCAGGGCTCGTAGAGGCCGCGTTGCCGAGCGGCGGATTCCGTTAGCTGAGGCAGCCGTTCCACAGCAACCGTTCCACAGCAGCCGTTCGCCAGGCACCGGGAGCTTCTCGTCGGCGGTCGCTCGCCGTTCGTCGCCGAGGATGGATAACAAAAAGGTAGTGAGGGAGCACGGATTTCTTCTACCTCCTCCGGCCGCTGCGAGGTCGTCGCCGGCGGGCAGCCGCCGCTCGGGTCCCCGGGCCTTTCGGCCGAGGGCCGGGGAAGGGGGGATGTGGTCGCGACTGGAGGGTGGCCGGGACTCATTGCCGCCTCGTTGTCTGGCGCCGCCGGGTGTGTGTGTGTTGGTCGCTGCAGGTCGTCAGATTGATTTTCGTGCGCGTGGCCTGATGATTCACATGGTGCTCTCCATATTGTATTATCACGAGGTTTATTTTGCTGCCAGGGCACTACTCATTTGTCCTCCCAGGATTCGTGATGCTAAAAGCGGATTACTCTTGAAGGCATTTTTTTAAAATGGTGCTGGCACGGCCTATAATAAACGTGCTTTTAAGTTTCAATGAGAAATCAAAACATAACTTTTCCCCCCTTCTCCCTTGGAGAGCAGGGGGCAGAGCCTTTATCGGTATCGTAGTTCCATCTGCAGCTGCGAGTGAGGCGTGCACCAGTGGTGTGAGCTAATGACTGCGTGTTTGGAAGCACCAACGGAGAAAAGTAGGTAGGCATGAGGAAAGAGAGAGACAGCAAATATCCAACTGAACCCGGTGTGGGATGCCGGGGAATTACAGTTGCACAGGAATGCCAGAATCGGGGAAGCCCGGTGCACTCACCGCCATATTGATGTGAGATGCGGGTAGTGTGAGAAGATGAGGCAGAGGAAAGGAGAGTATCTGGTCAAGGTCCCTCAGAGGAGGGCTGAGAGGGCTGCTTTAGCTGGGTTTAACAAGTTGTACTGCTCTGAGGTTCCAGTCAGTGAAGGAGAGAGGGGGGCTGGTGAGAGGCATCTCCTGGATAACGAACACTGCTGATGTCTGTGGTCGGAGGGAGGGGTGATGGTTTGAATTCCTTGCTGGTGTATAGACTTCAGCCTTCAGTTAGGGTGGGTGTAGCTGTGCTATTTCTGAGCTCCCTGTTTGCGTTTTGGGAAGTGAGGCATTTCCAGCAGTAACAAATTATGCATATATTAGATCACGGTCTGGATCACTGGATCCAGGCCATATGATGTCTAGGTGGTATGAGACCTGGGTAGGAGATGAACAGCAGGCAAAAGCAAGAAGAGTATGAATACCCTCTACCTTCCTCCTGTATGTACCATATAGGTAAGAGGTGCCTATAAAGGTACCCTGTAGTCCCTGCTGCACCCAGAACAAAAAGTCCAGCTTTGACTACTTTGAGCCATGACAAAGCATAGCCCTGGGGGAAGGATGCTCTTGTGTTGAGTCACTGTTGAAAATGCAGAGCTGGGTTTTGTCCTCAGCTTTGTTATACCTGCTGATTAGGGATGGACCTGGCCTTAGATATCTTAATGCCCTTTTACAGGCATCCAGCTGCTTTGAAAGAGTTGTGTCCTTGTGATTTGGTGCCACGTTTCCTTGTGACAAAAATGAGGGATGTGGTCCCAGGGTGGCAGGGAGAAGACCTAGACTGCCTAGGGTAGAGGTGTCAAACTCATTTTCTCCAGGGCCTACACCAGCCTCGTGGTTGCCTTCAAATGGCCAAGTGGAATTTTAAGGCTGCAGAAGTAGTTACATTCATACAGTCCTAAAATTACATTTGACCCTTTGAAGGCAACTGTGAGGCTGATGTGGCCCTTGGTGAAAATGAGTTTGACGCCCCTGCCCTAGGGAGTATTCAGGTGTGGACACTACTTCAGGAATCATCTGCCTCCTGCAAGAAAAGGACCTTGTCCCCTTTTGTCTCTGTCTCCACCACTAGCCTCAGCAGGAAGAGAGCTCAGCCTGAGACGTTTATATGATGTAGGTGGGGGAAACCATGCTTGAGAGTAATTTCCCCATTTTCTGTTTACTGAGGCCTGACTGGTAGCTGTTTTGAGGGTTGTGCAGGACAGATGCATCTACATCCTTGACTTGAAAGATTGGTAAAGGTGGTGTGAGCACTGGCAAATGGTTATTGGCTGTTTAGTGCAGCCTTGGGAGTCCTTGTTCCTGGAGCTGAGTCGGAAAGTGAGATACTGGAAGAGATGTGACAGTAGGCCCCATGGAATACTTTTATCTCCCGTGCTAACCTTAGGACAATAATTGGAAAGCCTTGGAAAAGGAACTGTTAATATTTTTGGAAAAGCTTCCAGTCCCTCCTGAGACAGAAACATAAATCCAAATTGTGCCAACCCAAACACTGGCCATCTCAAGTGCCAACTCCTGAGTCACCTGCTCCTTCATGCCTCCCTAACACAGCTGGCTTAAATGCCACAAGTTTTAAAAATGTAGAAAATGCCAGATGCTTTTGACTGACACTTAAATTTCTCAGTCTGTGCGACTTCTAGGTTGAACCTTCAAGCTTACTGTGAGGGTTCAGTAGTTTATTTTAATTTAATAGAGATTCGCACACATTCAAATTCCAGGGGCTGTGCTTCATTTAAAATACCAAGTATTGCCACAGCATCAAGAAAAACGCGAAGGTTGGCAGCATTGCTGCCGCCTCTGTGAGGAGGCTGCTGTGCCAGGTGCCCTGGGGCAGGGTTGGGGAGCTCTAGTCTGGGAAAGGCAGGCCTGTTGCTGAAGAGTGCATGTTTTAACGGTGTGAGTGACTGCCAGAATTGCTCTTGGGCAGATCTGAGATTCAGTTTATGGGAACTTGTCATTTGGCATGGGGAAGAATTAGACCCTTGTTGCATTACATGCCAGCAAAAGCTTTTCTGTAAAGCAGATCAACCCAAAATAACTGCCACTAATGCAGCCAGTGTATTCATTACTAATGAGCTGGGAATAGTTGAAGGTCAGGAGACAATAAAGGGGAAGTCCTGATTTCTAGTCACAACTTCTTACAGTTGCATCTCTTTCCAGGGTCTCTGTTGCTGGTAGCCACTCTTGCTGAATCTTGCATGTGGTACCTATGACCTACAGCTGCTAAGTTGTGTAGAAAGTAGCCAGATTAACCAAATAATTTTCTCTCTCTTTCTACAGCAAGTTACAGCACCCCTTATCTATGCTGTTTCCATTGCTGCCATTGGATCTCTCCAGTTTGGGTACAACACTGGTGTCATCAATGCTCCTGAGAAGGTGAGAGGGAGAATAAGTTAGGGAGATGGTATGAGTGAGATGCTGATGAGAAAAAGGTATAAAAAGAGCTGTCTCCCAAAGAGCTACTAGTTTTGTTGTAGTTTATGAAATCAAGACGACATTTAAACCCCCTTTCAATTACAGAAATAAACAGAAAGGGAAAAGCTTTGGTGAGACAGTGCAACTAGAGAGGTTTAGTTCTCTTAACTAGGAGTGCGGATGGGGCAGGAGGGGTCCATCTGCCATTTCCTGGGAGATCCATATTTGGTGCATGGAGGAATGTGAGCCACTTCAGTTTTGAATCAAAAGAAACCAGCAATGGCAGAATGTAGAGAGCAGCGTGAAGAAAATATTTGAAGGGTTGGTAGGCATTACTGTTGCTTTAGTTTAGTTTCTCAGGGACCACCTCAGGCTTCTTTGTTTATTCATTCCTTATGTTAAGTGTAGATTCAGTGCCTGTGAAAGGGTTGTGACTGGGGCACTCTGACCAAATTGCCTAATGACTGACTATAGCCTAAGAAAGAAGAGTTGAAGAAAATGAGAAATGTGTTTTTCTTTTAACTATATGATGGTTCCTTTCTTTCTCGAGAACTGAGTCACCAATACCACATCCACCCTGTCTCCGGGAAAAGATGTCACATCACATCTTGGTGGGGGAAGGGTCCTCTCTAGCTAATGTCCTGCTGCCATCTGCTGGGGGCAGATGCTCTGAGGTTGTGTCCCTGTCAAACCTTGCAGAATTTCCCTCATTATCAAAGAGGATGGCTTGGAAATCAGCAGCACAGCCCTATCACATGACTGCAGGACAACGAAAGACTATTTTACATAATGCTGCAGTGTTTCAGGCTTAGCTCAGTGAAACTTTCTGTGTCTCTTAAACTATTTCCATCACAGAAAGCCAGTCCCTGCTGTCAGAGTTCTTGTATTGCCAGAAAGCTCCTTTCCATTCTCTGGACACATTTTCTTGCTCCCCCTCACTCACAACTCTGTGTCTCTCACCACCTCCCCGCCCCTTCCTCCCCAAGAACCACTAGTCACTCACCTCATCCGGAAACATTCGGAAGATAAACTTGTTGTCCTTAATCATCAGTGGCCCACCCCCACCACGTTCAGCAGAGCAACTCTCCCTCATCTTACTGCTACCCGTCTCCAAACTTCTCAGTGAAAGTTCCTCTTTCTGCACCCTGGTGTTTCCCTTCTACAACTTGTTGTCACCTACTGAAATTTTAGGTCCTGTTCTTGCTTCTTGCCTCCATGAGAACAGAAGGAAGCAGTAAACTCCCCTCTTGCTAGTACAAAATGCCTTCCAGTGGGTTGTAAATCTGTTGTCTCTTGCAGATCATCCAGAGGTTCTTCAACAAAACCTTGTCAGAACGGAGTGGGCAGGTTGTCTCCTCAGAGCTCCTTACATCTCTGTGGTCCCTTTCTGTGGCCATCTTCTCAGTAGGTGGTATGATTGGCTCCTTCTCAGTCAGCCTGTTCGTCAACAGATTTGGCAGGTAAGTTGGGAAGAGGGATTCAGGCCATTAGGGAAATTTTCTATTCTGCAATGGAGTGTTGAGAGGAAGAGGGCAGAGGTGAGACGAAGGGAGGAGAAGGAGGCTGAGGATGAAGCCCTTGGGCTGCAAAAGGAAAGCAGAAGAGTTGCAGGCCAAGGCAGGAGCTGAACAGGAATTACTCTGTTCTCCTCTCACCCTTGAGACAGGGAGGTCGTGGGTGGGTTTACCTTGTTCCCAGTGATTTTCCCACTGTATTGGCAATTTAAGCTCAGTCTTGACATCTTTACCCTGGCAGGAGGAACTCCATGCTGCTGGTGAATATCTTGGCCTTTGCTGGTGGCACTCTCATGGCCTTCTCTAAGATGGCAAAGTCAGTGGAGATGCTGATTATTGGCCGTTTTGTTATTGGCCTATTCTGTGGTCTCTGCACTGGCTTTGTGCCCATGTACATCAGTGAGGTCTCACCCACCAGCGTCCGTGGAGCTTTTGGCACCCTGAACCAGCTGGGCATTGTTGTGGGCATCCTGGTGGCCCAGGTAGGCTTGGCAAAACCTGATCCCGCCCTTAGGGGAAAGAGGGTCTGTGGGGAGGGTAGGGAGGACCATCAGGTGTGGCATGTTGTCCTGTCATTCACTGATGTGGGAGTGAGGAATTGGAGTGTTTACATCACTATTTCTTTCTAATTCTTGGTGTAGATCTTTGGTCTGGAGGCAATCATGGGAACTGAGATACTTTGGCCACTGCTTTTGGGGTTCACCATCTTTCCAGCAGTCCTGCAGTGTGTGGCTCTGTTTTTCTGCCCGGAGAGCCCCCGTTTCCTATTGATCAATAAGATGGAGGAGGACAAAGCACAAGCAGGTAAGAACTCATTTCTGAAGGGGTAGGGCTGTATTCTTGCTCCCAGCCTGCACTGAATTTGAGTGGAAGGCCAGGACTGACTGGCGCCTGTGGTGGATCAGGGTGTGACACCCAGAGGGCAGCAGGCTTACCTTCCCATCCTTTAGGTTTCGCCAGAGCCAGAAAGTCTGAGAAACCTAGCATCACACCAGTGAGCACACTGGAATGGCACCTGGCATAATGGGGTGTCAGAGAGCCAGCTACTGCAGCTGTATCAGCTCCTCCTGAAAGGCGGAAAATCAGCTGACATTTAATGTGGAGCTTGAGACGGGTGTTTTCCATCTGGTACTGTAGATGGCTAGAGTCAGCTCTGGGAAGTCTGTGAACAGAATTAAGGGGTCAAATATAAGTTTGATTTGGGCCTAGTTTCCATGATGATCACAGCACCCTGACCTCTGGGTTGAAAAGATGGAAGGCTGTGTGTAGAAAGAAGCTCGATCTTTCCCACACGGCAGGTCCAAAGACTGACTGTTGGACCAGTGTGCCCTCTCCGAAACAGCAGGGCAGAGTGGGGGTTGTGTGTATACCCAGCATTTTTGGATTTCTTCCTCCAGTTCTCCAGAAGCTCCGTGGTACACAGGATGTGTCTCAAGACATCCTGGAGATGAAAGAAGAGAGTGCTAAGATGTCCCAGGAGAAGCCAGTAACAGTGCCGGAGCTCTTCCGTTCTCCAAGCTACCGTCAAGCCATTATCATCGCCATCATGCTGCAGCTGTCCCAACAACTCTCGGGCATCAATGCTGTGAGTTATTTTCTTGTCCCATCTGCTGGCCCTCCCTTATCTCTGGCTACACTTGCACTTGTCACTTACGTTGAGACAACTATGCTTCCAAAAACTGCTTTTTCTGCCTTGACTGGAGGTCACTGTTTTGTGATAACTGCAGAGATTGCCAAGATAGAAGGTGGAGATTATATTTGCTTTCACTTTTCCCATACATATCCTGGCAGCCTTGCATCAAGTGTATGAACCTTGACTGGAAGCATGCTGTTGTATTTAAAAAAAAAACAAAACCACAAACTGGTGACTCCATTCTCAGGTGACATAATAGAAGGCCTTCTGAAGTCTCTGAGAGGTGTCCTATATGTTGCTAATCACTTTAGTGCAGCTTCTGAGTGTTTAAAGTTGTAGCACAACACTATAGAATCATAGAGTTGTTTGAGTTGGAAGGGACCTTCAAAGGTCATCTATTCCAGCCCACCTTCAATGGGCAGGGACATCTTCAACTAGATGAGGTTGCTCAGAGCCCCATCCAGAACTGCATATTCCAGGTGAGGTCTCACCAGAGTGGAGTAGAGGGACAGAATTATCTCCCTTGACCTGCTGGCCATGCTCCTTTTGATGCAGCCCAAGATACAATTTGCCTTCTGGGCTGCAAGCAAACATTACCAGCTCATGTTCAATTTTGCCTCCACCAGTACCCTCAAGTCCTCTGTAGGGCTGCTCTCAATCCCTTCATACCCCAGCCTGTAGTGGTACTGGGTATTGCCCTGACCCTGGTGCAGGACCTTGTACTTGGCCTTGTTGAACTGTATGAGGTTCACATGGGCCCATATCTTGAGCTTGTCTGGGTCCCTCTGAATGGCATCCAGTCCCTCAGGTGTACCAACTGCACCACTCATCTTGATGTCATCTGGATACCATTATCTAGATCATTGGTGAAGATAATATGTTTTACTGTAAGTGCTTTTTGTTGGGCCTGCAAACAATTGGAGAGGGAACAAGAGGCATGGTCTCAAACACTGGAATCATGACAGTGTCCAACTTTGGCTTCTCTTCCCAGGTATTCTATTATTCTACAGGGATTTTTGAAAGAGCAGGGATCACACAGCCGGTGTATGCCACCATTGGAGCTGGCGTGGTAAACACTGTCTTCACTGTTGTGTCGGTGAGTGGAACAGGGCCTTATGGTGAGAGGTAACTTGTCTGCCTGGGCTTCTTTGGGAGGTGTGACTGACAGGGTGTGGCAAAGCATTGGGCTGGGCAATGGACTATAACAGCAAAGAATGCATTAAAAGCATTATGGAAGAGGAGAAGGGGAGAAAGAGATGTTATTTTAGAAGAAATGGACAGTGAAAAGGAAGTGCATGGGGGAAGAGAATGCTGAGAGAAGGCAGTAGCAAAAAAGTGAGGATAAGTGTGCCAAGGGTGAAGTAGCCTGGTGGCCTGCCTTGAGCTCACCACTGTCACTGAGGGCTACAAGCAGATGAAAGAGGTACAAGGCAACCTGAGCAAGGCAGCCTCTTCTGCTCTTGCTGCCAAAGTAACAGATCTTTCTTTTTTCTGCCATGTTTCTAGCTGTTCCTGGTGGAGCGTGCAGGGCGCAGGACCCTCCATTTAGCTGGTTTGGGTGGCATGGCTGTGTGTGCTGTTTTTATGACCATCGCTTTAGCTCTGAAGGTAATTAGTGTTCTTGTCCAGGCTGACCCCAGCATGGGACTTATTAGACTATACATCTCCCTTACCCTGGAATTCTGCCTTGTACGGGTACAGCCTGGCCTAGAGCTGGGTGTGCAGTGGAAAGCACAACTTCCTAACTGGAAACTGTGCCACAGTGCAGCTGAGAAAGTTGTGACACTAGAGATGCTATTATGTTGTGCCATATTTACCTCTCAATTTGCAGCTGATCATGTTTTGTTCTCTTGCAGGACACTGTGGGGTGGATCAGATACATCAGCATTATTGCCACTTTTGGCTTTGTGGCACTTTTTGAAATTGGCCCTGGCCCTATCCCCTGGTTCATCGTGGCAGAACTCTTCAGCCAGGGACCACGGCCTGCAGCCATGGCAGTGGCTGGTTGTTCCAACTGGACCTCTAATTTCTTGGTGGGGATGCTCTTCCCCTATGCAGAGGTAAAGACCCAGTCCACAAAGCACTGTGAGAGTTCTTTAGCATTGAAACAGGTGTCCAGAGAGTGGTTGTTGAATCTTCATCCTTGGAGACCTCAAAACCTGACTGTATGACCCTTAACCACCTCATCTCTCCTTGAAGTTGTCCCTGCTTTGAGCAGAGGGCTGGTCAGTCTTCCAGAGGTCCCTGATTCTGTGTTCTGCTTGTTACTGAAGGTTAAGAGTGTTGTGGCTCACTTTATATTCTTCTGTCTTAACTGTCTGTAGCTTACAAGTAGCTGGAAGAGCCATCTTAATTAGCACATAAAGGCTTTCCCTTTAAAAGCTTCAATTTTGGTCACACCCATGAAGATAAAAGTGTTTCAGAAGCCCACAGGAACCTGATTTCAAAAAATGCTGTGTTGAAAAAAAGTCAGTAAAGATGTTGGAGAAAGGTTCTAGAATTTTGACCTGTCAACAGCAAATGCCCTTGCATTTAGGTTTAGGAGCTTTTCAAATTAAAACTTTTTTTTTTTGTCCTCCTTACAGAAACTATGTGGCTCTTATGTCTTCCTCATCTTCCTTGTTTTTCTGGTCATCTTCTTTGTCTTCACATTCTTCAAAGTGCCAGAGACCAAGGGCAGGACTTTTGAAGACATCTCCAGGGGCTTTGAAGGACGAGCAGAAGCCAGCCCCACATCACCTGTAGAGAAGAACCCCATGGTGGAGCTGAACAGCATACAACCTGACAAAGAAGTTGCCTAAGATTCATTACACACCCCTTCTTTGACTCTTACATGCTTAAAGAGTCATTAAAAGAAAAGAGTAAAGAAAACTATGAGAAAGAACTGGGACTTTTTTTCCCCTCCCCTCAATTGCTGCTATTTTTTCTTTGCACCCACATACTCCCTATTCTGCCAGGCTTACCAACATTAAGCAAATCTGATATGGGTGATCCTGTGTTCAGGTACTGGAAGGCACCTGGCACTTGAAAAAATAATCTCATCTTCTCTGTCACAAACATCAAGACAACAGAGAAAAAGCTGGCAATATTTTTGCTTTTCTCACCTGTAATTGCTATTTGGGGTTAACATACTTATGCACGCAGTGAGCGTTACATATTTGAATCTAATTACTATTTTTGTAGTGAGTTGAAGTGGCCCACCAAATAAGTCCCCAGCCCTTTTAGTCTATGTGTATGTGCAGTGTGACACTGGAATTTAACAAGCCTACCAAAAAGCCATCTCCTTGCTTTTTCCTATCCAGTGTGCACTTTTTTCAGCCTCAGGAAAAAGGGGACCAAGTTACATGCATATTTTTTCCCTGCTATTTTATTTTTTTGTATAGACAGACTGAAAGCATTCTTTTACTTTTTATTTATTTGTATGTCACTTTGTAAATATTTATTTTTTTAATGGTGTACAAAAATGTATAGATAATGAAATCGAAGACGTTTAAGAGAAATAGCTATTCTAACAAAAGATGCTGTGGACTTGAGGTGCAATAAGACTGTGAAGGAAAAATGTACTAAACAGGAGGTTGGGTATTTTGGATAGTATGTACAACAGAACCAGTCTTGCACATCACATTAAGTTTTTTGTGCCCTCTGGAAAGAAAAGCAAATAATTGTGTACTTGTGAGAAGAGGTATGTTTGATTGCCCACCAAAATATCTGTTATTTGGGATGTTTTGGGAGGCAATTTTAAATATCATTGCCAAGTATTGTTTGGAAAGTGTGGTACTGCAGTGAATGGTTGTTTATATTTTCAGTCATGGTTAAGCATTGTATGGGATGATTGAGGGTTGTGATTGCAAACCAGAAGGTAACTTTCCCTGCCTTCTCTTTTTTTTTCCTGCTCTGCTGTATTCTAGTAGGTCGGAAAGTCGGAAATTTGCAGATTGCTCCTTAAAGATGTGTGAGGATAAAAATTATTTTCCAAAGATATGTTTTTCTTAGCAATTGTTCGTATAAATATTGGACAGAGGCATGTAGCCTGACCCTTCTGGACAAAGGCCTGGTCAGTTATGGCATATGTAAGGTCATAAAGGTTGCAATGCAGGACTAGGGACCAGAGCTACTGGAACTGGCTAGCTTAGTGTGAAAGGTCTGTAGTGCTCAGTCCACTGGTTGGTTGTAGGCCAAATGTTTTTGCCCCATGTATCCTCTCTGGAAGTTTTGCATGATGTTGTGATGCTCACTAGTGTGCAGCGTGCTGTGTAGATGTGTAGAGGTCTGTAATACTGCCTCTGTTAAAAGGGACATGGCAGACAGTAATTGTACATCAGTAAATACTGGTCTCCCAGCTCATCGTACTGTTAGGCAATCGAGTATGCATACATCTACCCTTGCTGCCAAGCTAGCACAGTTTAGTTGAAGGAGGCAAAATATAGCACATATGGTATAACTTGCAATCAAGGGTTGGGAGCTTTGCTTCACTGACTGCAATACTCTATCAAGAGACACTCCAGGCCCTTGTCTATCTAGATCTGCACAAACCATCTAGAGGTAGCACAAAAGTAGGTCCAATTTAAACTCCTGCTCCAAGATCTTCATTTTTGGACTTGATCAAACTCAGATTTAACTGCAAATTCATGCTGGAGTTCATCACTGGATATCTTAGAAGAGAGGCAGGACCACACGTTCCAAGGTGGGTAAAAGGAATAAAGGTTCAGAAACATAGCAATGAGACCAAACTTGTCATTGCATGGATAGCCCAAGCTTTCTTGACAATATACTGCTTCAGAGCAGGTCAGTGGATTATCAGTAACTAGTGCATTATCAGTAACTAGAATGATGACGTTTCTACCTTCCCTTATGAGAAACAGTTGCAAAGAGAAGTAGAACTCGCTGTTAAGTACTTCCTGTGACTTCACTTCAAATATTCCATCTTTCCACAGTGCAGTCCTATTACATCCACTTTCCCCTAGCTTTCTATCAGGTTTCCATGCCGGATATTCTCAGAAGTATTAGATTACTTTTTTCCCCCTACTTTCGTATTTGGCTCAGTTATACAGATTGTGTCCTTTGAACCTCCTGCACTTCCAGACATGATGTTTCTATGTGGGCATCTCTATGTTAGCAGATTACCCCTGCAGCTGTGCATAAGAGCATTCCATACTTTGCATCAGAGATGTGTGTTGGCTTGGACCGAAATGTGTAGGTCTTTCTCACATGATATATCTTTGTTTTCTTCTGTAATGGCATTGTGAATATTTTGGATGGGTTTTTTATGCTTATTAATGTGTTTATTTCCTGTTTTTAAAATAAAAATTATAGAGCTAAGTATCTGATTTGGATTTCACCTTTACCCTGCAGGTATTTTGTTTCTTTCTCCTTTATCACAGTCTGAGGCTACCTCCTAGAATGTCCCCAACTAGTTTGTTGTAGTGGAAATGGTAATTTCTCACAGCCTCCATGCATATTGCCTTAATTCCCTTACTACTATTCCTTAGAAGTTTTTAAACTAAAAGGTGTTCTTCTCTGGCTCTTGTTTGCCCAAATCCTTTTGTTTGCATCCAAATCCTTTCCTGGTATTTCTCAGAGGAGAGGGAACTGGCTGGTGGTTAAGAATCCTGCCCAGAGCTAAAACATCTGAGACTTCTGCCCCTGCCTTCTTCTGAGAGTGGCCCACAACTTCTGCCATGAAGGTGAAGAGGGATCCTTTCCCCTGTAAATTATGTTTTGCTGTCCTCCTTGGAAATCTTGCTTGTGTACACTCAGTACTGGGTGTCTGAAAGGAGCTGGGTGGTAAAGAGGAAGCCCAGTGCCTGGAGAGAGGCCGATCCCCAGCAGCTGCTCCCTTATCCCAAGGGCTGTGGGGTGCTCTCACCTGTGGCTTTTTTGCACCCACCTATTGCCATGAAGCAACAAGCTCTTGTTCTAGTGCACTTGCTTCCCTATCATACAGCCATCTTACAAGGCTGAGGAGTCTGTGTCTGTTTCACAGGCAGAAACTAAGGACAAAGGATGAGTATCATGGGAATGAGAGGAAGGAAAAAAAACACCCATCAAAACAAACAAAAAACCAAAACAAAACACCAACCAACCAAAACTGACCCAAGGTACCCTAGAGGAAGAATAAGGCTCATACAACTCCAGAGTTGCACAAAGCAACCAGGAAACAGGATATAACATAAACTCTGAAAAAGCTTCAGCAAACGCCAGAACTAGTACAGATTTTCTGGATCCTCATATCACTGACGGCTGCATGTTCCTAGATGGCATCCATGTTTTGCAAAGTTTGGTACTCAGCCAACCTAAGAGCTGAGGAATGCTCTGGGCTAAGCTGTGTATGGTTGTTTTTCAACTGTGTGACTGAGCTGAAAAAAAACAAAACAAAACCTGACTATCCATACTCATGAGAATATCTACATCAGACTTTAACATTTCAGTTTTCTTGTCAAAATGGAAACTGGAGAACACAATTAATTCAGGGCCAAATCACGTTATTCACTGAGCCCTAAATTACTGATTTGTGTAGCTTTTGTCATAAACTTTTGGTCATGGAATCAGCATTTTAGATGATGTTATTTTATTCCTGAAAATTATAGGGAAGCTTCAAAAGGAAAAGCTATTTTTGGTAAAATGGTTTGAGTGCTTGAAGATGAGTTACCTTTGGTTGAAACTGTTGATGTTCAAGTGAGCATGTAGGCAGTTCTTACACCCACCACAATCGCCCCGTAAAATGTCATTCAGTCTGAGGGGGGTGATGAGTGGCAGAGATGGCTTGTGCAGGTGTGTCTTTGAGGCTACCCATGGAACTTTGTTCTGGATTGCCATGCAAGCAGCTCTGCAGAGGCTTTGAAAGCATTCCACAGGCCCAAAAATCAAGCTAGTCCCCAGAGCAGTGTGTGAGATTAAGATTTGGCTGCAGTGGGCTCTTTTCCTGCTAGTACTCCTACATTACACCTTGAGTATACTTAGAGCTGGTGAAGTATCACCTCTGATGGGAAGCAGGACACTCCGAAGTCTCTTCATGCCATCCCTAACTGGCCCTGAAATGGAAGGGAGGAAGACAGCAAGGGAGAGTGCGAGTAATGAAGTAAGTGAAAATTTAATCAGAGAATAAGTCTTGGAGTAACCCCCCTCCTTTTGCCACTTCCTGTGTCTTTGACCAACAGCCTACACTACAAAACCTGTGAGTTTGTTAGCACCATCTCAGATATCATACTATCAGCAGAGATGGAGTTCATACCAGGTCAGGACCGCTCTGCATTCCATCTCCATTCCAGTCTGTTTCCCATCTGAGCAGGCATTGGCAGAGGTGTTACCACAAGAAAAATCCCAAATGGCATGGAAAGTCTTGACATGTCTGTGGAACCAGAAGGCCCTAATATAAGTAACTAGATCACTGGAAAACCCTTTTGGGAAAAAAAAAAAAAACAAAAACATTGCTGAGTGGACACGAGAAGATTCCCAGGTGACCTGAGTAACATTAACCATGTCCAGGGTTTCAGTACCATTTTACATGCTGGAGCATGATAAGGAGTGTTACAGCATCCCTGCCCACATTTGTTGCTTTTTTTATATGTGTTATTTCTGATTAACATATTTGTGTACCAGAACATATTTCCATACCACATTTTTTCTATGAGAAAAAATGTGAAAAAATATATATTGGAGGTAAATTTCTCTGCTGTGTACCCTGTGCACAAATCTTTATGTCTGATTTTGTGCTCTTTTTAAATTCAGACTTCTCAGTAGCTGTGGAGACCATGGAGAGGCTTCTTTTTTGGGAAAGTGCCTGAGTGAGAGTCCAAGCAGTGTTACAGTCCTACCTGCAAAGGTAGGACTTAGCAAAGCTGCTAAGTAGAACTCAAAGACCTCAAAGAAAGGCCATTTGCTAGTTTGGTGGGTGACTGCGTAATCACGAGTTTCATCTGAGAGGAAACAAGGTGTGGACATTCTGCTGATGACATAGTGGTGGGGCCACAATGGAGCAGCAACAAAAAGTGACTCACTGCCCCCTTTTTTTCTGCTATACACATAATGAGAAGGTCCTGCCAGTAGGTAGATCACATCGAGTTGCACAGAAAATGTACATCTCTGTTGTGTGTGGGAATTTTTGTGTGTAGGATTTTTTTTTTTTTTCCCAGGCTTTCTTCAGACCAGATAATGGACACAGGTCCAAGGTTTTCTTCACTTTGAGAAGGACTCTTTGAAGACACATGAGATGCTTACTGGAAACCCTGAGGTGCATGGCTCTGGTCCGTCATGCCTAGGCTTTAGCCTGGTGCTGTCTTTACAATGTGTGATACCACACAAGAGACAGTTGTCTTCATAGTATCCTGGTGGGAAGAGACAGCACTCAGGGAAATTAGGTTTGCTTAGACTAAGGAAAGAAAATGAGTTTGTTTCCTAAAATATATGTGTTGCTAAGACAATTTAACTGGTGCTGCTTAAAAGTATGCTGTATCTAGTGGAGGCAGGCTTTGCAACTTTTAAAATAATTTACTTGCTGTGGTAAACTTTGTTTCTATGCTATACCCCACTAAAATACACAATGTTTACAAGAATTGTCTTTTTCTTCTCGATGAGACACAGCTTCAGCATGTCTGACAGACACATGACTACCTGCTAAGTCTATTTTCTGCTTGTGTTGCACAACTGTTTTTTTTTGTTTAGCAAATAGTCACATGGATTTGTGTAAGACAGTCACATTGGTGCACCAGCCACTGTGACATCCAGTGTGGGACCATTGCAAATAAAATACTGAACAAGTAACTGGTCATTCATGCAATGATCAACCTGGTCAGACATCGCCCACTCTTTCACCTCTGCTCTGGTCTCTGTTTCGTCCTGTTATCTTCTCCATCATGAACAAATTTGTCATCAAGTACTCAGCTGCTTATTGCTTTCTTTATATTCCTGTCACCAACTGCTGTTGTCACCCAGGCTGCATATTATCTTGTTTCTAGCTTGTATTCATACTTTAAATACTTTGGGGTCTGGACTATCTTTTTTCTCTCTGCTTTACTTATTTCTTTCAAAGTGCTCTCTCTGATAAGGACCAAACCTCTCAGTGACATGCCTTAACCTCATAACTCTTCTTTGAGTCCATTCTATGACGCAAGTCTATGACCTAAAGAGTCCACATGACTTAGGACAAAGTCACCAGAATAATTCTCCACTGAGGAAGGCATAGGGATGCAAAACCAGGAGAGGATGAAAGCTGAGAGCAGTGGTGAAGGTGTGGAGGGATGCAGCAGTGTGGCTGGGGAAGTTTGTAATGTTTGGAAGAGCCTGTAGGAGGTTGAATACAGAAGAGAAACAGTGAAGATTATGTGGAAGTACTAAAGCAATCATTAAAAAGAGAATGGTGTGTTGCTGGTCTTCAAGGAAAAGAGGAACAAGATGCAAGCTAAAAAACCCTCTGATTCTGGAAGGAAGGTGAGGCATAAGTATGAGAAGGTGGAACAGGGATTGAGAAAGAGGAGTATGAACTTTGACAGAAGCAGGTGAGAGAGTGAGGAAGAGAAAGAAGAGAATGCAGAGTAGAAAGGCAACAACCACAGCAACAAAGTATGGGCCCTTGAGCTGCATGCAAAGTAACATGAAGCCACATAGGACTCCAGTAGCTTATGGCTCACAGGCAACAGGTCATCCCTTCTTGAGGGAAAGGGAAATACAGGTGTCCTCTCCACCATCAATGCCAAAGAGAACCTTTGCAGCTGAAACAAAAAGCTGTTTCAGACCTACAGCCTTGCTAGCAGTCAGACCTCATCTCTTGGTCCGCAAAGCTGGGGTTCTACTTGCTTGAAAGAGGGCACTAAAAATTCCTATAAGTGCCACAGCCAGGAAGAACTGATGGGAAGGGTCAGGCTGAATTAGTAACACTTTAAAAGCAGAGACTGAGGAAGTCTAAAGCTCATGGGGAGCCTTAAAGGAGTGAACTCTGCTGAAAGGGTCAGGAAAGACAGAAAGGTGAGACTCATGCCTGGAAATGCTGAGGGCTCTTGGGAGCCAGAACCAGACGCTTAAATCTGAACTAGGGGAAGAATGTAAGCAGGAGACACCTCAGTTCCCAGGAAATTGTTGCTGGACTGGAGGCCAAAAGTGACAGGAGGTGGTCACACCCAAATGCACTCACTTGGCATCAGAGGCACAGACACCAGTGCTTGTGCAGTGCCCCAACACCAAGGAGACTGTGGAAATGTAGCACAGCTTGAGGTTCATCATCCGCTGATGTTGCCTGACGTGGAAGGGCAAGGTGGTGAACCAGGGGCACAAAGGAGTAGGGTTGTACTGTTCCTGGTGCCAGTGCAAAGGGCTGCAGGAGGTGCTGGGTGACTGGAAAGACCTGGGAGCCAAAGCTGACGTGTTCCCTGCTCCCAGGCTCTGAGAACCGAGTGGTCCTGGGAAGGTTTTGGAGCACAGCCATGAAAACCGTGTTTGAAGTAGCTTCCCATCAATACTGTGAAACACAGTTTAGACTCATGTTAAATGTCAGGTCTTTTTTCCGAGATAAACAAATATTTGATGTATGGTTTGTGGGTGTGAATACTTCGGTTGCACACATAGAGTGTGCTTGACCGTTTGCTCAAGGTAGGGCATTAACTGTGCAAGGCAAGCTAGTTGGGATAGAAGATGTCCCTGTGATTAAACCAGACTTTCTATCTCTCTCAGTTTTTGAAATAACATCATCTGAAATTATTTCCCCCTGTCTGCCCCCTTGGTTCACATGTTTACCTTGACAGGTATGAAACCCTCAGAATGGTTTTTATCTCTTTTCTTACGGAACTCTGGAGACTGAAAGGTGCTGATGTCCTCTTGGAGGAGGTATTAGAGATGGTGGTTCTTAGTTTTGTGAATTGTCTCATAGCTTGCTTGTTTTAGGGAACAAGACAGGAAAATATCTATGATGCTTGCCCATTATGCTCATTGTTTGTGGAGAAAGCTTATGTAAACTCAGAAAATATGTGATCACTGTGGCCTGCTAAAATTTAAAAAATAAATGCTTAAAGCCTGTGTAAGCTCAAGTGAAGATTAAGTGATATCAGCCACCAACATCTGGAACCAGGATGACAGTTTGTCCAGGCAGCGCCCACCACCAACTGCAATAAAAGACGCACAAAGAAAGACCTTTGTGTGACCTGAACCCTGAGACTGGCAAGACCTGAAACCTGTGAGCTGTCAGCAACTACTGGGACCTGGGACCTGAAGAGCTGTCAGTCCCAGCGAGATTGATTAAGATGGTGTTTGGATCCAGGCGGTGTCTAGCTCTTGCTTATCTTCTCAAATACTTGCTTAATGTTCTTCCTAATTTTTCCCACTTATGCTATCACTCTGTCTTCAGGTGTAAAAATAAAATAGATTGTTTGGTGGCATCTGACCTCGTTTGTGTCTAATCTCAGTCTTGGGATCATTTCTAAAACTTCCTGAGCCTGAAATCGGACTGGGACCCTACAGGAGGTACATGAGACAACAGAGGAATCAGTCACGTTGAAAGACACAAAGACCATCTGCATGTGGCCCATTACCATCCCTTCTTGCCTCAGTATGGACACTACACTGTTACAGTTCAATGCTGTAGGTGGCTGTGGTGTGGCCAGTAGCCTGATGGGCAGAGAGGGAGCAGTGTCTCAGGGGGAGAGGAAGATTTGGACATGAGTTCTTAGCAGCTAGGTCTGTGCTGATCATAAAGAAAAACTGATGTTTCTGGAAGAGAAGCCTGAGAGGGACAGCTGTTGGGTTTTATGAGTGAATTGTGGGGAGGTCTCGACACTGGAGAAGGCTTTCTCATCACCCTGCTGTATCTCCTTCTCCTTATTTGCCTTTTAAAGTCAACTGATCCTCCAAAATAGTTCTGCTACCTAGGGTTTTCCATTCTGCCTTGATCACCCTGGAACTGGGAGCCATAAGCTCCCTCCTCTCCGTATTTCCTGTTTGTGCCTTTAATGCCAGCACCTCATTCTCAGTGGACTGGGAGAGAAATATGAACATAGGTCTTTTTTGCTTTATTCTCTGAAGCACCCTGTCAGGTGGCTCAGAAAATGGACTAATAGTTACTATCAGGTTTCATCTCCATCAATTCGATCCATACTAACCTGCAGATATTGGCATGCTGCACTTTGCCCTTCTACCTCACAGTGACTGACCCACCTCTTCTAGTATTGCTCCAGCCTATTCTATACCCAAGTACACAGAAAAATGCTAGTCAACCTGTATGTCCTGCTATCTTAGTTCCCGCTGCCTTCTGAAGCATCCTGCTAGCTGTTCCACCATGGTCATCACTGCACCAGAGCAGGCTAGTGGGCCCAAAATCTTGTGCCTAGATAGATGTACTGTTGGATTTTTCTTAAGGAATAGCCCATGACAATTATGCATGAGCTGAAGCTAGTGTGAAGACTTTTTTCCTCACTCTGTCCCCCATGCTATGAATTCTCCATATTCTCCATATCCTCTGGCCTCATGGAGCTGCCAAACGTTTCATGGACAGATGCATCTCTACAAATTACATGCTCAAGAAAAACAAACATTTAGTGCATGTACATCAGCAGAACATCAGAAGTATGTGGTGGCAATTGATGTGGGATGCTTCTTGCACTTCCAGATATTGCTCATGACAAGTTTGGGGGAAAACTGTTAATATTTGATCAGCTGGTTGTGGCTTTGTATAGTCTATCCAGCTTTTCCTCTGCCTCCAGTTCCACCTTCAGTGCTACAGAATATTTTAATGGACAATGAGCTGGTGTAGGTTCTATGCTTAGTTTTTCTGATGTATTCTACCCTGTGTCAGGGTGTCCAAGAGTGTGATGGTTTGCTCAGGGCACTCTTTGGGCAATGTCACATTGCCAGGACACCAGCATGGAATTAAGAAAAGCTAGTCTACCGGTGGTGTCATTCACCTTCACTGGGATATTTTACCTCTTCCCATTCCCCAGTAGGCTGAGTTTGCTGCGATACTTCCCCCTCCTTCCAAAGGAGTACGCTGTGTGAGACAGTACCTACAGTGTAACTCACATCGAAGTATATTATATCAATCACTCTCCCCATATCCATATAGCCAGTCCTTACATTTTAAAAGGCAGTCAGTTTGCCCTTGGTATCAACCTTTCTTGATTACCCCCTTGTCCTTTGCATATCTGGCACTAGGGGCCAAGACAACATAGTACTGAGGTAAGGATGGCTGTTCTGGAGTTCCCTGAGTTATCCTGCTTGCTTTCTGTACAGCTGGGCACAATGTTACCTTTTTTCCCAGGTGTCAGGATTGACAGATGAAAGACTTCAGTCTGATAATAACATCAGGCAATTCTTCCAGCAACTTCAGATGTATCCCAACACCTTTTAAGTGTAACGCATCCAATCACATGCATTGTGATATATCCAGCCCCTCTAAGTAGTACCAAGCCTGTTGCTGCTCCACCCCTGGCTGTTCCTCAACTTTCCAAAACATTATGGTATGTTTGGAGATTTGGGAACAGGTTTTGCTTCTACAGGCTGTTGCAAGGAAGGCTTTGAGTATCTCATCCTCCTCTAAGGGTGAGACATCCACCCTCAGTTTGTCCTCCATTCCTCAGCAGACCTGTACTTTCCCTGGACTGTCTACTAAGATAATTACAGAATCCCTCTTGTCACACATCCTGTCCCAAGCAAGTTTTTACTCTAGCTGAGCTCTGAAAAGCCTTTCTGATTTTGTCCTTCAGTATCCAAACAATTCTTCTGTCCTCCTCCTCCATAGCTTATATTTTTTTTCTTTCCCCCACCTCTTTGCATACATGCTTGTTCCATTTGAATTCATTGTGAAACTCCTTCCTTAGCCAGGATAGCTTTAATCCAAAGTTCCCAGACTTTGTGCACAACAAAATGGCTTCAAGATGCTGTGTTTCATGCCTCATGTCCCTGTACCCACCAAGATGTTAGGCTAGGAAAAATAGTTGCTGATGCTGTGTCACTGTCTTTTTACAACCTTCTGATGCTGCAAATTCGTGGAAGAGTGACTGATGGCAGGACTGAACCTACGGATTTCTGGGACACAAACAGTTGCCTACTTTTCCTGATGTTAGGTGAATTTGGAGGCTGTCCATGTCAAAGGACAATGCATGCCCAAAGCCCAGTGAGCACTTCACACTGTCCCAGAGCAGTCAAAAGAATCAGGCTCAGAGGGGCAGTGTGGAGCTGGTGTATCGGGGCCAAAGCTGAACTGAAATTGAAGGTGATGTTCAGGGAACAGAACAAGAGGAATCCAAGGAAAGATGGAACAGACTGAAACACTGATAGTGCAGCAGAAGGCCTGGCAGAGACAGTGAGTGACTCCAGAAGGGAGTCCTAGAGCAGGCAGGAGTTGGTCACTGCAGTGAACTAGCCAGGAGGAGTCTCTGCCCAGTGCATGTCACTTTCTGGCAGTGTGTCTAGCAGTCAAATCAGGAAACAGGAGGAATCTGGGTGTGATAATAAGAGGGAAGAAGTATGCAGTGAAGAGTGGTAAGGTCTGTGAAGGTAAAAGTGATTGAAAAGACCTCATATGGGAGAATCCTTGAAAGTGGCATGGCTGTGAGGAGAGCTGAATGAAGCAAGGTGGAGTAGCTACCAGGTAGTGTTAGTTAGCTATTAGGTGTCTCAGTAGGACACCCCACTTTTTAGTCATGACATCATGACTACAAGGTGGATTGGCAGCAGGTAGCTGTGAGGCAGAGGAGATAAATAAACTCTAGCCTATATCCTCCGAGAATATGCAGCTCAACACTTTCTGTCATCCAACAGTCTTTGTCTTTTTGTCACCATGCTCCATCCAAAACAGCTCTTTCATGCCCACTCAACAGTGCTCTGTGAGTTCAAAGAGATGGCTGTCAAGCATACTGAGGTGGTGGGAATGAACAAAAAAAAATGCAGACAGCTTTGGAGTAAGTGGTATACTGAAGGCTTACCTGTTTCAGCAGCTAGAAACAGGACTTCTGGAGCTCTAGGCTCCCATGGATAAAGCAGAGCTTGACAGCAGTTAGTGAGAAGGGTGGGCAGCAGCAATACTACATGACACAGCCCTTGTTTGGAGGATCTACACACTTCTGGCAGGTCTGAGATGTGAGGCAGGGGAAAACAGGGAGAGGGAGGGAGCTGACATACATAGGGAGAGGAGTGGTGGCTGGGTATTTTGGGTGCAGCAAAATGTGCCAGTGTGTGTCTTCTTCTCTGGGCTTTTGACCTGAGCAATCTCAATGGAAGAAGGGACAATCAGGGTGAAAGTTTAGCAAACAGAACAAGGTAGGTCACTTAGGTCTTATCAGCTTCAGACAGCAAAACTGGCAGTGCCATCTCCTGGTCAGAGTGGGGGCTTGGAGCCTAGGAGCTCATATGTTGTACTCCTGCTGACTGGCTGAGTGATTTTGAGCAAACCACTTCCCCTCCTTGCACCTGGGTATTTTTCAGGAACAAAGTGATGGCTCAAGTGGATTTGGTAAGCAAAGTTCACGTCCATCTAAATGAAATCTTGTCATCATCAAATAGGAGTGGAGAACCACACTTGGGTTGACAGTCACTGCTGGAGAGAGAGTCGTGCTTGACCAATCTCATTGACTTCCATGAGGACATAACAATTTGGATGGATGATGGCAAAGCAGTGGACGTGGTCTACCTTGACTTGAGTAAGGCATTTGACACAGTCTCCTACAGCATCCTCACAGCTAAACTGTGCGGTCCAGTGCGGTCTGGATGATCGGGTAGTGAGGCGGACTGCGAACTGGCTGAATGGAAGAAGCCAGAGAGTTGTGATCAGTGGGGCGGAGTCCAGTTGGAGGCCTGTATCTGGTGGAGTGCCTCAAGGGTCAGTACTGGTGCCTGTATTATTCAATATATTCATCAATGATGTGGATGAGGGAATAGAGTGTACTAACAGCTCCAGCAGGGGGATTGGACTAGATGATCTTTCGAGGTCCCTTCCTATCCCTAACATTCTGTGATTCTGTGTGAAGAAGGACAAATGTTGTCTGAGTCTTTCCACTTTCCCACCGAGCTTCTGCACACAGGCATGACATATTACTTGGCTGTAGGTCTTTTTAACTGGGAGCTTCCTAAAGGACCTGTCCTGGTCCTATCTCTAACTACATCATAGCAGTTTTTCAGCCATGTTATTATATCTTATTCCCACAGAAATTGTGCTTGATTCGGCACTCTCAATTTTAAACAACTACCACCAATAAGACTTTGGTATGGTGCAAGATGAAGGGTGGTCTTTGAGAATTTCCACTAAGCACAACATAGCTATATTTTCACTCAGTTATGAAAGTGATACCTTGAAGACTGTATCTTATCACCCATGTAAGCCAGATTACAACTGCCCCACAGGATATAAGTCATGAGCCTCTGCAAAGAAGTTATTCACATTCTGCAGACTAGAAATTAGGATGCCTGATTGTCTGCAGAATGAGATTTTTTTCACATGAACACAAAGAGAAACATGATCAAAACACACTTTTCAGAGGGCATGAGCTTCTGGAATTTATTGTCAGTTGCCATTCAGAGCTGGACTCAGGGCAAACTGATAAATGCTCAGGACCTTCTAAGTGCCACAACCAGGAAGAACTGGTGCGCATGTCAAATACAACTGGCTCAGCTAGACTAAATCTGGCAGAGTAGTATGTCAGAAGCAGCTTTACCATAAAGTTTTATTCCCAGCTGTGTTAGGTAATGCAAGACAAGGTCCTGAGAAACAGAACCAGACAAGACACATGCCAGTAAAGCCCAGTTTGGACAGATACCACCATTGCACAGAATTCTGCAGGGGCTCATCCATCTCAGAAAAACTGTCAGTGCTGAAACCTTGGAAGAAATCTTTTTCAGTTTCCTTATTTCGTTGGAAACAAAGCTTTTTGGGAGTGATGGTGCAGCATCACACCACCTTTACTCTTTGACTCCTTCCTCCTTCTGACTTTTTCTCATTCTGATGCCAGAATAAAGTTCACACTGATTATGCGTAGCTCATAGGTATATGTTGTACTGTTTTAGTCACAACAACAAAAAAAGTTCGAAACATTGTATTAGTGGAAGGCTTCAGTCTTTCCAAACACATCACCTAGGGCAATTTTGCTGTCTGAGCAAGTCTAATTTCTTTTTCCAAGTGTAGCTGAAGTAAAAAATAAATAATGGTTTTGAAAAAGTAGAAGTAAATAAGAGATTTTTCCTTGGGTATGGCAAGTCCATCTCCTGACTGGCTTTGTTTGTGAGGACAGGTAAATCAAAGTACAGATGCTAGGTCTGGCTAGAAATTAAGCTTCAGCAGAGATGTAGTGTGCAGTTTTTTTCCTTGACTGTGACAACCTTTAGTTAACTAAACTGAACAGAGAGAACATTTTCTCCAGTTGAAGGAAGGGTCAGGCCAAATTATTAACATTATTAGCAGAACCCAACAAAATCTGAAGCTCACAGGAAGCCTTAAAGGAGTGAACTCTGCACCAGAGGCACAGACACCAGTGCTTGTGCAGTGCCCCAACACCAAGCAGACTGTGGAAATGTAGCACAGCTTGAGGTTCATCATCCCCTGACGTTGCCTGACATGGAAGGGCAAGGTGGTGAACCAGGGGCACAAAGGAGCAGGGTTGTACTGTTCCTGGTGCCAGTGCAAAGGGCTGCAGGAGGTGCTGGGTGACTGGAAAGATCTGGGAGCCAAAACTGACGTGTCCCCTGCTCCCAGGCTCTGAGAACTGAGTGGTCCTAGGAAGGTTTTGGAACACAGCCATGATGACCACATATCTGATGTGTGATCTGTGGGTGTCAGCACTCTGGTTGCATACATGCAGCATGCTCGATTCTCCTCAGTAGTGTAATGAAAAGGTGCGACGAGTCCACACAACAAA